>NC_086323.1:112675923-112975923 GCF_036172605.1 Pelobates fuscus
AGGCCACGGGTAGGCAACCTACGGCAGACTGGAGGTTATGGACTACATCTCCCATGATGCTTTGCCAGCATTATGGATGTGAGAGCATCATGGGAGATGCAGTCCACCACATGTGGAGTGCCGATGGTGGCCAGCACTAGGCAGTGATATGAGTGGGATTTAGATTTATTAGAGTTGTTCAGTAGGTACAAGTTGGTATGAAACACACACTGCTAGAATTAGGAAATAATAAAAATTGAGAAAGATCAACTCCTGCTTCCTTATGTTATGGTGGGCTTCAATTCTCCCAGGCCAAACAACTGTAATGGCGGCGGTGTCGGCATGCTTCTCTCCCCTCAATGTACATTTAAACCAATCCTCCCTGCCCTATCCTTTACTTCCTTTGAAGTTCACACTGTCTGTTTGACCTCCCTCCCCCCCTCGTTGAGCAATTTTCTTCCTCTCCCATTTCCGTTCCTTCCCTCATTCTTGGGGACTTTAATATCCCAATCAACAACCCCAACTGCCCTGATGCGTCTCTTCTGCTTTCTATAACCTCCTCCGCTGGACTCACACAGTGGTCTAATTCACCGTCACCAATCTCTGTACCATCTCTAATCTCTCCAATGTTCCATTTCCGCTATCTGACCACCATCTGCTGTCCATTGACATCCGCATACCCCGTACCCAATCCTCACCACATCAGTCTTACAGAAACCTCCATTGTCTTGACCTACAGCGATTCTCCACCAACCTCCAAAGTCTCCTTTCACCCATCTCAAATCTCACCTGCCTTACACTGCGACCTCCAACTCCACTCTCTCCGCTCAACTAGACATCATGGCACCTACTACACTTAAACGCACTAAGCACCCCCAATTACAACCCTGGCACATCAAGCTGACCCGATACCTCCAAAAATGTTCCTGAACGCTGCTGGAGAAAGTCTTACTCTGCGTCTGATATACTCCACTATAAATGTATGCTGTGCTCGTACAGTCTGGCTCTTTCCTCTTCAAAAGAAAACGACTTCAATACGCTCATAACCACACTCTTCCATGAGCCCAAACTACTGTTTCATGCTTTTAACTCTCTTCTTCGCTCTATTGTGTCCCCTCCTCCTATCAACTTGACCGCCACAAACTTTGCAACTCACTTAACTGAGAAGATTTCTACAATCAGGGTAGAGAGCTCTCCCTATCCACTACCAACTTTTCCCCTAACCACACTTCCTGAGCTGTCCTATGCTCATTTGTACCCGCTACAGCAGAAGAGGTTTCTGCTCTGCTATGTTCCTCCCGCACCACCACCTGTTCCCTCGGTCCTATTTCCTCGTATCTCGTTCGCACTTTGTCTCTTTCACTTGCTCTGCCTCTCACTAAAATTTTCAATCTCTCCTCTGGCACATTTCCTTTACCATTTAAACATGCAACCGTAACACCGATTCTGAAAAAGCCAACCCTTGACCCCAATTCCCGTCCAACTACTGCCATATCTGACTACTGTCGTTTGTCTGCAAGATCCTTGAGAGAGTTGTGTATGCAAGATTGACAGACTTCCTCAAATACAACTCTCTGCTTGACCCGCTTCAATCTGGATTCCACGCTCGTCACACTGTTGAAACAGCTGTGACCAAAGTATACAATGATCTTATCACTGCAAAATCCTGTGGCCACTATTCTATCCTAATTCTCCTAAACCTTTCTGCTGCTTTTGACACTGTTGATCATCAACAGCTTCTTCTCGTCCTCTGTAATCTTGGTCTACGAGATTCCTCTCTCTCCTGGTGCTCTACCTACCTCTCCCAGAGCTCATTCAGTGTTTCTTTCTCTGGCTCTGCCTCTTCTCCCCAATCCCTCTCTTTTGGTGTTGCCCAAGGGACTGTCCTTGTTACTGATAAAAACAATGGAGTGCAGAACAAATAAAAAAAAAAAACATTGATCTCCTATTGTTCTCAATCAATACTGCCTCCCTTGGTCATTTCATCAGCTCCTTCAGCTTCCAGTATCATATCTATGCAGATTTATCTGTCCTCCTCTGATTTCTCACCACCCCTCTTGACTCGTGTCTCTGACTGCCTCTCTGCTATTTCCAACTGAATGGCTGCTAATTTCCTTAAACTGAACCTGTCCAAAACAGAACTTCTGGTCTTCCCTCCCCCAAGTGTTGCTGCTCCCTTGTCTGTTTTCCTCCAAGTCAATGGCGCTACCATCCTCTCTACCTCTCAGGCTTGCTGCCTAGGTGTTCTCTTTGACTCCAACCTCTCCTCCACCCCTCATGTCGAATCGATCTCCAAATCTTGCCGCTTCCATCTCAAAAGCATTATAACTGGGAAAGTAAAGATCAATGTAGAAACAAAAAGCAGCACCCGGCAGTAAGAAACGAAACCAGTTTGATCACCTAATAAGTGCTTGAAGTGTCCCTTTAATAACCGCCCGTTTCAGCAAAATGGAGGAATTGTATATGAGAAGGATGAGGGTCAGAGATAGTTACATTCCATCTGTCACCTAATCATGTAACTTCCACTTTAAAACTTCTTCTCACATTTACCCTGTCTAATACAAGATGCTACTAAGCCACTCAATCATGCACTTTATTTCCAATCTTGAATATGGCACCTCACTCCTCATTTGATTTCCACATAAACACATTTCCCCCGCACGTGTATATGTAACGAATGCTGCCTCCAGGCTTTCCCTTATCTACATCTACTCTGAGCCTTGTCCTTTCAAAAATCATTAAATTGACTTCCCCTACCCTTCAGGATTTAATTCAAATCATGACTCAACAATTCTACTTGTTACATCTGAACTTTAATTAACAAATTAACCCCTTCTTCTGTTCTTTGCTCATTCCCATACTGCTAATTCTCATCTACACTATTTCTTGAGTGCTGAACAATTCCTATAGAATGCCCTGCCTTGGTCTATTAGTCTTTCCCATAGATTCCAGTTCTCTTCAAGTTACTGAAAATGAACCTCTTGAGGAAAGCCTACCAATTTCCCGGGTGACTTCTCTCATTACACAAGCCCTCCCATACATTAACTATAAATACTCACTCACCTACCACTCACGGGTTCACACACCACTTATGCAAGGTTAACTAGACACATACATCATATATATTACCCTCCCCTCCAACACTTTGCTTTTCCTCTTATGTTCCTTTACCTCTTCCTCCTAGAGTGTAGACTTTTTTAAACAAGTCTTTCTTCACCTCTTGTGTTCATCAACTTTAGTTTGGTCTATCAGTTACTTGTTGTTAAGTTAGCTCATTGAATAATTAAAGCACTGTGACAAATGTTAGCACTGGATAAATGCTAATGGTGATTTTTGTGTACTGCAAAATATAAGAAAACAATAAATATTGAGAAATTCAAGTTGGTAGATCAGTTTCCATGGTAGGGGACTTCCAAAGGACAAAAAGGGCATTTATTTTCACTGTCCCTTGGACGGCTGTCTGCCATTAGTACAGTCACTTGCAATGTTCCCAGCTCCTTCAGAACTAAACTGATCTCTGACTTTTGAGATATACTGTGCCTTTTATATACCTTCACAACAAACAAGTATCTTTGAGGTCCCCGTCGAAAATTAATGTCTAATTTCTACAGCTTGGCTTGCAACCCTGTTGAAGAAGTTGTAAACCAGCTATATCTTAGTATCGCCTTGTACCTGTAAATGTGAACTTTAGTAAATACTCTACGGCTTTGAGTGCATTACCTATTTTTTTACACTATAGTCACTTTAATGTTGGCAATACTACACTATTAAATGTTATTTTTGTCGTTTACATATTTCACTGTGATTCATGGAAGAGACCATATCTACGTTCATATCCATTAGTGGGAATTGTACTATACGCTGTCACTACCAAAGCTGTATGATAGCTCTATGACATGTAAATTGGCCCTTCTCTACTTTGTTGTTTGTTATGCACTTACAATGTTACATACTACACTATCAGTATCCTATTTTTTTTTTCATGCACCTTATGAGGATGGACCCAAGCACATTAAAAACTCAGGCCATCAGAAGAACATTTTGACTCTATATTTAATCCCTGATTGCCTTCTATAATTTTAATTCTTTTATTATTTATGAGGCGCAACCTGTTTCCTGTATCTTTTGTGTTGTTCTAATTTGTAGGGAAATAGAAGGGTCTCGGCACCTAGTGTTTGCTGCTTTTGGTTAATATGTCTTGTCTCTGTTCATTGTTTAAAATGAGTAATTAAGGCATTACTATTCTAATCATTTCTTTACATCTCTCCAAAGTGACAGACTTCACTAACATGAGGTATACATGTCGGATAGGTGTATCTTACAATAAGAGAGCAATACCTTGATTTAAAGAGAGGCAAATATCACACAAAATTTTCTGCCAAAAAATGTAGAATGCTTCTTATGATATGGTTAGCTCTTTAGAAGGCTTAATCTCTTTAGGAAAGCTTTTATCTAGATGTATGTTCTTTATACAATTAAAGTACCAAGAGATCAATATGGTTTAGGTGATATCTTTATCACTCTGCAATGATTCATTCCCTTAAAAGCTTTTGTTAGAAAGATGTGCTCTCTAAACCATATTGTTCTCTGGGATCTTTAAGTGTAATCAATGATGTACATCAAGATAGCATTAAGATAAAAGCAAATGTATATCACATTACCAATGTAAGCGCCCAGAGATGAATTTGGTGTCCTGTAATGATTGCCGTGCCCTTAAAACACATAGCAGTTTCAGTAACTGCATAAAGATTTGAGAGTAAAAAGAGTAATTAATTCCATAAACAAGCAAATTATATCATCGATCTCTATATAATAGTATGTATAAATAGATTTGTGTTGAATGATGTTGGAAGAAATATTTTTTTCCATTTTGTAGGTTTGCACACTTAATTGAAAATGTCAACATTATTTTAAGCATTCTGTAACCCCCTTGTTGTCCCCAAATGCCTAAGTATTCCAAACCACATCAATTAAATATACCTTCTCACTGTCCTTTATTTTACTAAATAATTGTGCAACTGAAGGACGATAGGGTTTTGTGTTTAATTTATTTTACTACCAAAAAACAGTCACTACCAAGATTGGTAGTTCGGAAAGTAGGACAAATCAGTGTGCCAGTGATACAATTTGAGTTCCTGGTGATGGATAAAGTGGCAACTCTTCCCAGAGCACATATATGCCAGCTCTCATAAGTACAAAAATACCCTAGAATATTCATGTGGTCACACACTGTACTTTATGGGGACCTATCACATGTTTCCCGTGTCTGGCAGGGCATTATTGATTTGTATTGGATATCTCTGTGATATCATGCCCTTTACAGACAGTTTTGGAATTTGTGTAATATAAATGTGCCTCACCTCTTGTTCTGTCTTATTTCCCCCTCTCGCTACATCTTGGCCTTTCTAAATCATTTTCATTTATTTTTGCTCTACCAGTTACAGACAATCAAGTAATCAGTAATGATATAAACAAACCCCTACCTTCACCATACAAATGTCCTTTGTGATTTATCACTTGAAAGCAAGTACCCAGAACCTATAGATTATGCAGGACTTGGTTCCACTATAAGAAAACGAATTCCCCCGAAGAGTGACACTGGGAAAGGGTGAAAGTTATATGAGGATAGATGGGACGTATGTTTAGTGGAGGGGTCAGAGGAAATATGGGGGGGATAAGCTGCATGTAGCAGAGCTGTGGAATGTTTCCAAATCAGAACTTTTTGTTGTTGAAGTTTAGAAATTCAATTATCAGTTTATTATAAATCGGTGTTTATTGAAGCCCTAAAATGGTTTACTTGTGTTTGAATTGGCAGGTAAAATTACTAAACAGGGCAAAAGCAAGACTTAAAGGGACACTATAGTCACCAGAACTACAGCTTAATGTATGTGTTCTGGTGTATATGGCATGTCCCTGCAGGCATTTTAATGTAAACACCGCCTTTTCAAAGACAAGGCAGAGTTTACATTACTGCCTATTGACATCTCCAGTGGCAGTATATCACACAGACACCAGAAGTGCTTCCTGGGTCAGTGCTGCACAACATGCAGCACTGACGTTTAGGGTCTCCACACTCTGCATGGAAACGCTGAACTTTCCCCATAGGTATGCACTTAGTCACTGAATCTCTATGAGGAGATTGTGATTGGCGCAGAATGGCATTTTGCAGCGCATGTGAGATGGCCTAATGCTTTCCTATGGGAAAGCATTGGATAGGCTGAAATCATCAAATTTGAGGATATCAGCCATGGGTGTGGAGCATGGGTGGGGTCAGGCACGAATAGACCTACGTGGCGCTGGAAAAAGGTGAATAAGTAACCTTTTTAATCAGAGGTAAGGAAGGGGCCTAAGCAGCTATTTAGACCTATAGTGTAAGGAATACACATTTCTATTCCTGACACATATTCTATTCCTTTAAGATTTTGAAACCTGGTTCAATTATATCACACAATTAAATTTTTCACCAAGTGTGTAGCGCTCTGTATACACTTATCTAAAATGAATAGAAATGTGTTGATTACTGTTCAGTTAGTTTTAGTGACCCCCTTAAAGGTACACTTCACTTATTAGAAGTACTATATTCAGATATAGTGATTATGGAGCCGTGTTTACCAGAGCTGCTAATGTGCCCCAAGACAGGTGCTATAAAACTTCAGAAGAAGAGGCCCACTGCAAAGGCCCCTGTGGGATCGGATTTCTCTCTCAGCATGTAGAATGGCTCCTTTGAGTGGTATCGCAGCAACTCCTGAGCTGTCCTCGTCCAACATTCTGCTTCTGCAAGGAAGGCTTTTTGCCCCACCTAAAAGCACACTCACCATCTGCGGCTGTCTCACCTAAGGCTCGAATCTGGTGGAGAAGACTTCCTCATCGCAGCCCTACACCCTGTAGAGTGCTCTACTGGTGCTTGGATCACGGCTCATTGGAGGATTGGATCCGAGGGCATTAGATGACGGCTCGAGTAGAGCATGGGGCTGGTGAAGTGGATCCTGTTGGACTTGTATGTGTGCTGGGACTATCATACAAATCTTAATAACGAGCATGACAGGGGTCGGAGTGGGTTAGGGGGTCTCTCACAGGGGATTGCTATTCTGTTAATCTTCTGCAGTCTCCATATGAATATAGTTTACAGTATTAGGGCAGACAACCCGCTGCTAGACACAGGCTAAGCTTCATAAGAGACTGCGGTGCATTATTCTGGGCCCCTCAGTTCCTAGCGGAGAGCCCTTCATGTTGCTCTGTATGACATTACTTTAGAAGTACACACCCAGTGGCATTACTAGTCTTACTAGCATGTTGCCAATTTTAGGCAGTAAGCATTTAAGATACAACTGTACTAGTGCGTTAGTCTTGAATTACGTTGTTACAACTCTCCTCAGTGGAGTATGAGGCCTTTACATACTAAGCGTGATATACTATGTTTACCACTGTGCGATCATAGTTTGATCTCAGAAATGTATTGTGTTTGTTGCACATATACTATATGTCCATGCATTAATGTCACCACTGTTCATTCTGTCATTATGCTCTTGCGTCAATAAAAATCTGACAAAAAAAAAAAAAAGACGATTATAAAAGGTTACAGGAACAATAGGTCAATGAGGACCTTGCTCAAACAAACTTCTAGGGGAGGTGGAATATAATAACACAAGGGCATCAAGAGGACAGCAAACAAACATGGTGTGAAAGTATCAGACGTGGAGGTGGAGTGTTGCCCTTTAGAAAAGAGCAAGAGACTGGTTTGTAAAATGGAAGTTACTCAGGGAGGCCATAAGCTTTCCTGAAGAGATTTTGATGGACCTCTTACATGATTGAGGGCAAGGAGAGAGTCTGATGGGGATAGGCAGGTTGTTCCAAAGGAAGGAAGCTGCCAGCGAGAAGTCCTGCAAGTGCAAATTTGCAGTAAGGATGCGAGAAGCGGACAGGAGAAGGTGAGCGGCAGGTCGGGGAGACCAGGAAGGGGCATACCTACAGTTCAGTGAAGAAATATAACCAGGGCTAGAGTTGTTTAGAGCTTTGAACTGACACCTATAGGATACAGGAAGCCAGTGTAAGGATCGACTGAGGAGTGAGGTATGAGAGGAGCGACAAGAGAGAAAGATCAGCATGGCAGCAGCAGTCATTACTGACTGTAGGGAGGCAGTACAGCTTCTACAGAGGCCAATTAGCAGGGAATTACAGTAATCAATGTGAGAAATTACTAGATCATTTCCTTTGCAGCATCTTTCATAAGAAAGGGGCTGACATCGGCAATGCTTTTGACGTGGAATCGACAGGTTTTAGCAGCAGACTGGACATGATGCGTAAAGGTGAGGCCAAAGATAAAGAAAGTGAGCTTCAATGATGGACTGATGCAGGTACCATTAACCTGCAGGGAGAGTGAAAGAGAAGGATCAGCATTACGAGATTTACGTTTCAGAAAGAGGGAGGACATCCAGTCAGAGATGGAAGAAAGGCAAGCAGTGACATGTTCTAGGACAGCAGGGTAAAGATCAGGGGAGGAGAAATATATATTGGTGTCATCAGCGTACTGGTGGTAGCGGAATTCAAACAAATTAATGTTTTCCAACAGAGGCAGTATAGAGAGAGAATAAAAGAGGACCAAGAATAAAGTCTTGGGGAGCTCCAAAGTTGACAGAACGTGGAAAAGGAGACACCGAATGACCGTTGGGAGAGATAGGAGAAGACCCTCGACAGGACAGGGAACAGGGATTAAAGAACATGGAGAAAGAGGACATGACCAACATTGTCAAAGGCGGCAGAGATGTCAAGTAGAATTAGAATAGAGTAGCAGCCTTTGTATTTAGGAGTGAGTTGACCATCGGTTCATAATTTTTCTTTCAGAGCATACAAACAACACAATTTATTTCAGGTTTGAAAGAGCCAAACTAGCCACAAGTAGGATTTGTTTTCCTTTTGTTTGAGCTAAAAGAGGGAAGTGACACCCTAAGCAGCTGAAACAGAAACTAAAGGTTATAAATTGTTTTAAGTTGTCAAACCATATTAAAAGTAGTTTAACTACTTAATTTGGGGAAACACCCAGGCACTCCTGGCAGGCTGTACTGGTTAAGGTTCTTGGAGTATTTTTTTTTATTTTTTTATAATTCTTTATTTTTGCGTGCAAAGAATCTAAACCATGCAAATTGTACACATTGATGCATTCTAGAACATTGTACAGGAGTTATTTAACATACAGTGACATTGAGTTTCTGCACTTTATTTTTTTTAAAATATATGCATCATGAATTTGTTCTTAGAGGACATGGGCAAAAATGGTAGAGCAGGTATACTTATTTAAGTTCTTGGTGTCCTATTCTAGGTGGGTAAGGAACAGCATAAATGTGATCCGAGAACAGCATAAATGTGATCAGAGTTAGGTATACTAGTGTTGGGGCGTTTATACTGGATTTCTTACAGTTAAGTAGTTGAGTTCAAGAGTAACTCAGAAGAGGTAAGGAAGAGTGAGTGGTTTCTTGAGAAAAGACTTAGCATGAGTAGGTTAAAGGGACACTCCAGGCACCCAGACCACTTCTGCCCATTGGAGTGGTCTGGGTGCCAACTCTCACTACTCTTAACCCTGCAAGTGTAATTATTGCAGGTTTTTTTTATAAACTGCAATAATTACATTGCAGGGTTAAATCCACCTCTAGTGGCTGTCTACTAGACAGCCACTAGAGGGAACTTCCTGACTCATAGCACAAATTATCTGGGCTAGAGCGTCGCTGGAGTGCCTGGGTGTTCCCCCTTCAGCAACTGGGGATTGGGGGGTGGGGGGGAGAGGGAACCTGCAGAGCCAGGAAACAGATTGTTTTCCTGGCACTGGAGTTTTCCTTTAACATTAACAATGCACCCTTCTATAGAAGGTGCAGTGTCTGTGTGTATGACCATTATAGCCTACTCTAGAAGAGCAGTACCCCTAACGAGGTGGGGAAGTACTTGTTGATGGTATTCTAAGTACACATGTGGGGGCAGACCAGAATTGTGCACAGCCTATCTTTGGATTTGGTCAAATAACAGCAGCCCAAGAGGCCGCACACAGGTTTTCCTGAAACATAATGGGTAGACATTTCAGAGCAACAGAACTTAGTGGTAACAAAAAAAAAAGTTGGAGTGTTATTTTTATAACCAAACTGCTGACATTTTACCCTAACATTAATCTTACCATTAATAATCTCACAGGGTTTTTATATGCTTGTAATTTTTCTATTAGGGCATACAAACAATACAACAACTTGATTTATGACATAAATGACTCCGGTTTAAAAGGGCAGTCAGTTTCTTCAAACTAGCCACAAATAGGATTTTCTTTCCTTTTGTTTGAGCTGAAGGAGGGAAGTGACACCCTGAGCAGCTCAAACAGAAACTAAAGGTTATAACTTTTTACAAGGAGCAGAAAGCCACAGCTCTGATAGATAAAGTGCTCGGATTACACAGCCTCCAGAGCACTCCACCAATGAGGGCTACCTGCACACACAGTTTGTTTCCAGATGTTAATGTAAATTTGAATTATCAGGGTGGGCAGATACACACACTGTTGCTATGAAGTATGTCAATGGCAATGTTGTGATTGCTCTGTGTGAAGCAGGCGAGTTAGGCTGAGCAGCAGTTGGTGAAATAAAAGTAGAATATGACCCAACATGGCTGCTCAGCCACAAAAAAAATAAACACCCATCAACATACATCTACACAATCAATATATATCTAAATCTGTGACTATGCAAGAGTTGGAATGTTGTGTTTCCAAATCAGCAATGTTTGTCTGAATTTTGCTATTTGGTTTTCACAACAGTTCAAAGGTTAGTAAATAACCCTGCATGCATATACCCATATTTAATGTCCTGCTTTAAAAAAAAAAGAAGAAAAAAAAAGCCATGCTTAAAATTTAACTTGAGAATAAAATGTGAATGTCACATTTTTCTATTAAAACAAATAAATGAACCGAGCAGATGCAGGGTAGATGGGCTCCTTGGCCGCCCAGCGCAAAACAGTGTTTTTCAGCTACCCAAACGCTGATAAAAGCACCCAAGCAACCCATAACTGCAATGGGGAGGAGAACAAAAAATCAAAAGTCAGACAGACCCAAACAGGGGGGGACAGCATACAAGATTTATTCCACCAGGTGCAAGGTTCATACGGCCACAAAAAGGCTGCCGACCTCGAGGAGTTTCTGACTCCTCAGGGGATTTCTACCTAGAAGAGGCCACTAGCAGCCTACCTCCAGCGAGACCCCAACAACCAGCACCGAGCCCAGCGGACACAGAACCGGTAACTGCGACACTGTTAAAGACCCTGCTGGGATAGTTGCAGAACACCCTCCAGGCTGATGACGCACAGACCTCACAGGCCTGTTGAGCCACATCGACGTGGTCGAAGCAACCTCCACGCGGCAAACACAAGACATCACGGAGATCAGGCAGGAAATGCAGGTACTCAAACAACAGCAAGCCAAGACCGAGCAACGCTTTGCAGCAATGGAGAAGGTCAGGCTTTGCAATAATTTAAAGATCCCAGGAATCCCGGATGATATCCCCGCAGAGGAAATCCCACATATCTTAAGGCAGCTCACAGGAGCTTTACTGGCACCCAAAGCCAGGAATATCAGCTTTGAGGCAGCCTTTCGGATCCCAAAACCCCAAAGAGTGCCGGAGGCAGCCCTAAGAGACCTCGTGGTGAGGTTCAAAAGCTCAGCCGACAAGATGGCGGTCCTCGCAGCCCTGAAAGGGACTGCTACCTACAGCTTCGAATCCATGAACCTGTCCTTTTATGCAGACCTGTGGGGTGAAACCCTGCAGTGGCACAGGTCCCTACAACCTTTTAGCACACTGCTTTGAGACCAACATATTAATTATCACTGGCGCACACTGCAGATACAGCACGACAACCTGGTCTACTCAGTCTCGGACATGAGAGAAGCAAACTCCTTGCTGCGCCCACTCGGACTACCACTGTAAGAGCTGCCGCCTATCGATGCACCAGAACCACCCGCAGCTACACCAAGATGGGACCCAGCGAGAACCGTTCGCTTCATCCCACGGGGAACCGGGAAAACCACGTACGCAGATGCAGCCACATGAAGGCCAAACGCCTGTACCGAGACAATCTCTTTCAATGAAGGACATTACACATCAGGTTTGAAGCTCTGTTTAAACATTGTTATTTTCTAAATCTAGTGGCCGACAACCTTATCTATCAGTCAGCCGCAGGACTAATACATGCCCTCTTCTGACGCTGAACCCACCTGACCCACCCGGGCACAAGCAATGCCTCACCTCGAGACTCTCAGCCCACAAGCCACCACTCCACGCACTAAGATCAACCTGCAGGTCGCAGTTCACTCTGCACTCACCTAAAGAGGACGTTACAAAGCTAGCGAATGTTCTTATGTCTAGTGTTCTTATCTTTGTTCTTCACCTGACTATTATGGGGGGTATGGGGGGGAAAGGGGCGGGTGGCAGCATTAGCTACCGATGGAGGTACGTCTCCACGCATATCTTCCTGCCTAAGAATGGCCGAGGTGCTTCCATTTTGCACAACAAAAATAAAGAATCAAAAAAACGCACACAAAAAAAAATAATTGTAAACCTTGTAGCCCTTAAACAAAATATATATGAGTGATTTTTTAAAAACATTTTTTACCCTTGGTGTGCAATTCACAATGTCACCCATGTGATAAAAAAAAATCCTTTACAATAAAATCCGTTTCTTAACCACATGAAGCAATATATTCTGATCTTTACCAGTAACAATCCACATGCAAAATAAACAAATTGCTCATTAACTTTTGCTCTAAGGAACCCACAAGAGTGGATTCATCAAGTACCGAAACAGACAAAGCAGAAGCTCTACAGAAATCTAAAAATGCATATTTTATTTATTTTAAACAATAGCAAGGACATTTGACAATGACATATAAAATTAAAAAGAAAAATGAAAAATAATATTAGGCACCAATATAAATACAGTGTGCTTACACATAACACTGTATTGTTGCTTTTTTAGTAAGGACTACAGTGGCCATAATATTAAATGTCCTTACTGACCAAGCATTGTTTAAAACGCTCATTATTTCCAATTGCCACCACGTGATCAACAGGTCATAATGTAGGAATAGTTTGCACAGTGAGGGCAGACAGGATGTGATGAGAATAGTGCACATAATATGACAATCATTGCAGGTTTAAGCATAGACCAGCTTCACTGAATGGAATAACAGCAGCTAACAGACTGTTCAAACTTTATCATTTTAAACCGCAGATTCTGCTGGCAACAAATTCTTATTCTTATTTTATATAATACTTTACCATTAGCTCGTTTACATTTTGA
Source organism: Pelobates fuscus (assembly GCF_036172605.1). Taxonomy (NCBI): domain Eukaryota; kingdom Metazoa; phylum Chordata; class Amphibia; order Anura; family Pelobatidae; genus Pelobates; species Pelobates fuscus. The sequence goes on from NC_086323.1 coordinate 112,689,223, forward strand.
AACTTTCTAGAAGAAAGTGGTATGTGCTTGGTGCCACTTATGTGCCTGTTAAGTATATAAAAAAGTTATTTTAAGTTTTTTGTTTTAAAAAGCTTTCCCTATAAAAGGTAAGACCATGCAAAGAAGGGAAAAATATTGGGGGGGGGGGGGGGGATTGTAAACCATACAACTGTCCAATGATATAAATCACCCTAAAAGAGAGTTGCATTTTTATTTTAAATTTTTTTAAAAAATCTGTCCATCAAGGGCCAGGAATGTCTCTTGACATGTAAACCAGCCTATCAGGCAATTTTATAATGCATGTTTCTGTCTGATCTAAAAAAGGTACAATAAGATTTACAAGACTGCATAAAATACTTCTGACTTTGTGTGTACATATATTACAGAACTATACAACAATAAAACAAATAGCGTCCCATGTCCCAGATTCCAACAATCTTCTATTAGATGTTGGAGGTCACAAACCAGGCATCACATAAGCAATGTTGTCCAGAGTGTTTGACTAAGGAAACAAAAATACAAGAAAACGCACACATTTTAGTTTTAATAGACATTAAAACCATTACATTGACATTAAAAGTACATTTTTTACTAAAATGCGGATTATATACCGGTATATGTAAAACAAAATAAATAAAAAGAAAAAAAAAGTCAGAAAACATTCAACATTCAAACATTCTACTCATTGCAGTTCTTGTGTTTGCCAAATATTCCAAGAATTTACAGCTTTGTGTATTAAAGACTACAGAGATTTGGAAGTAAGTGAATCCAATCAGCAAATAGTTAAGGGATTCTGTGGGCAACGTAACCAATGATATTGCTATAGTGTCTGGGTTCCCACAGTGCCGTCTTTCAGTTTAAAACATAAGAAGTGTCCTCAAGTGCCATTCTCTCCCTCTCCTGTTCTGCTCCAGAAGCACTAGCGTTTGCAGGCAAGGAAAAGCTAAAAGTGTGTATATATATATTATTTGCCATAGGCAGCCGGCTATCATTCCCTCCCCCCTCACTACTTACACTAATGCTTCTGCATTAGCTCTGAGCAGAACAGGAGATGGAGAGACCGACACCTGGGGATACAGTGTTAAACTGCTCGAGAATAGTTTACCACTTAAAGGATCAAGGGTGCCAGAAGACTCCAGGTACCATAACAACTTCATTGAGAGGGACCTTTATTATACATCAAAATTGAAATGCCCTAATAATTCACAATTAATTGCAGCAGAAAGTTCAATTGTTTATCAAACACTTACCAGAACCGGCTTAGGGCAAGCATTCAGCTGGGGAACATGGCTGGTAAGACAAACTAATGGTCCAAGAGCACAAAGGATGGAATCCAGAAGGACAGATAAACTGCCAGACACAGCAACCATGCCCTGCAAAGAAGACATTGAGGACATATCATGAACACAAAGTAGCAAATCACAGTAAGTACAAAGTCGTAAATCATACAGCAATGTATTAAGGATTATTTAACAATCACCTTGAAAATACCGTTGCTGGCTAAACATGGCAGCACCACTTGTGGGAAGGAGGTTTGCTCATAAGCACGATGCTGCCGTGCAGAATAGCCATGAAAATAAAAGTATGGAAAACATTTTCACACTGGTTGGATGAGGAGGAAAATAAATTGTTTCTGTTTCTCCTCTTCTTTCTATGCTGATCAACAGGTGCAAAGCTTATAACAATAATGGAAAACAAAACAAGGATGGAGGCCCCAGTTTTAGGAAAGATGTGAACATGGTGGTGTGGCTTTCTACCGTTAATGTTATTTTCAGAACCCAAATACATATTAATAGGTACAAATTAAAAAACCCTCTCCTTTATTCCAAGCCAAAAAACAGTAAAATACACTATATTGACAAAAGTATTGTGAAACACCCATTATTAAATTCAGGTGTTTTAATTCAGACCCATTGCCACAGGTGTATACAATAAAACACCTAGCCATGCAGTCTGCATTTACAAACATTTGTGTAAAAAATAAAAATAAAAAATGGGTCGTTCTGAAGAGCCCAGCGAATTCAAGCAATTCAATGCAATTAGTCAGTTTGTGAAATTTAATTTCTGCTAGATATTCCACGTTCAACAGAGCAGGGTCACTGAGTGCTGAGGTGCATGGTGTGTAAAAGTTGCCAATGCTCTGGTGATTCCATAGCTGAAGAGTTCTAAATTTGCACTGGCATGAATACTAGTACAAAAACTGTACAGCAGTAGCTTTATGGAACGGGTTTCCATGGCCGAGCAGCTGCAAGCAAGCCTTAAATCTCCAAGTACAATGCTAAGCTTCAATCGAGTGGTGTAAAGCATACTGCCACTGGACTCTGGAGCAGTGGAAAATGACGAATCACACTTCTCTGTTTGCCAGTCTGATGGGCGAGTCTGGGATTGGCAGATGCCAGGAGAAATTTACCTGTCTAACTGCATTATGATAACTGTAAAGTTTGGTGGAGGAGGGAAAAATGGTATGGAGCTGTTTTTCAGGGTTTCGGCTAGGCATATTAGTTTCAGTGAAGGGAATTCCTAATGCTTCAGCATACCAAGTCATTTTAGACAATGCTGTGCTTCCTACTTTGGAAAAGGTCATATACTAGTCCAGCATGACGGTGCCCCAGTGCACAAAGCAAGGCACATAAAGACATGGTTGGATAACTTGACTGGCCTGCACAGGGCCCCGACCTCAAACATCTTTGGGATGAACAGACATTGGGAGCCAGGCCTTCTTGTCCAGCATCAGTGTCTGACCTCACAAATGCTCTACTGGATGAATAAGCAAAAAAAAAAATTGCACAGAAACACTCCAAAACATAGTGGAAAGCTTTCCCAGAAGAGTGGAATCTGTTATAGCTGCAAAAGGGGTAGGACTAACTACATATTAATGTCTGTATTTAGAATGCGATGTCATAAAAATCGCTGTTGGTGTAATGGTCAGGTGTCCCAATACTTTGGTCCACATAGTTTATGTCTAGCTGAGATGATTTAATAGCATGTGTTTGTGAGTAAAGTTCTTAAGGTGGCAGCAAAATTAACTGTTCACCAATTGTATTCTTGAGAGGATTTGGAAAAGCTCATCAAAGCATTTTTTTGTGTGGAATAGGTTGTCAAGATAAATGTGCTTACTTCAGTCTCCTGTAGCCGATGACCTATCAAGCTCAAGGATTCTCCCAGGAGCTGAAGATGGGCTGCTACATCAATGGGTTCTGTGTCTGGGACTTTGGCTGGCGAAGAAGAGAAGGATAAAACACTACTTGGGGATTTCTTATGAGGAGAAGAAAGACTCGAAGAGGAGCCTGAAAATGAGAAAAGGGGAGAAACAGACATTAATACATATATTATAAAAGGAAATGCAGTTTTAGTGAAGGGTGCCATTAAAGAAAGGTAAGGTCACAGGAAAATTAAAGAAAGAACAAAAAAGAAAATTTGCCTAGCTAGGAATTCAGGCTTCTTACCTTTGCTCTTTGGAGTGGCGTCAGATGAGCTTGATTTGCGTTTCACAGTGGTAGCCTCGGCTTTATTTTGCTTATGCTGGAGATATTGTGCTTTTTGTTTCCAAACCTACAAAGACAACAAAATCAATAATCATTACAGTTCACATTTCTTTAAAATTTAAATGACAGATAGTGTATGGAGTAAAAGTACAGTAAGGGTGCAAGCGCAGCGGAAATATGCTTGTGAACAGAGTGATCTTCAGAGCATGCTTTGCTCCCCCCCCCCCCAGGTATTTAGGAGGGGATGTTCTTTAAACGAAGGTTCCTCATGCTTTGTTGTTTTTCATTAATCACAATACATATTTTTTGTAATATAAAAGCTATTTTGGCCATTCTGACAAGAAAAAGGTTAGGGATCACAAACTTACAAGCTTGTCCTTTTCTGGAAGCTGCTTCCACACCTCAGCTAGTTTCTTGCTGAGTTCACCAAAGTCTAATGAAACAAAAACAAAAAGCACACACATGAAATATAGGGTTCATTCTAAATGGCTCACCAAGTCTAGAAATACTCAGGCATCACTTTCAGGGAACCTCCTGATAACCACCCATAAACAACGCTCTTTTAATTTCCAACAACTCAGTTGGCCCATCCAGCCTAGCCTTATGTAGTCACAAATCAATATTTTTACAGCAGAAAAAAACCTTTTCTGCAGCTGTACTCATACAGCAAATATGTATGAGTGCAGCTGCACAAGGGCATTGTCAAGTGTAAATCTGTCCAACTTTGGACTGCAATGATAAGCTGAAAGTGATCAGGGAAAGGGGATGGCCATTTATTTTCAGAATCTTATCTTTTCAGGATAGTACAACTTAATCCTGATAACATTTCCAGAACTTTTCGGCTTTGTATCAGGAACAGAAGGACTGGTCCCCAGATTGATATCTAGATTCTGTCCTGTTGTGCCATTTATCCTTTCATAGTATCAGGAACAATCACTACATCACTTGTCTCCAAGAAGTATCTTTTTAAAAGGAAATGCCAAGCCCTATAAACACTACAACCCAATGTAGTAGTTATGGTGTCGAGCACTGTCCTAGGAGTATCCTGGCTATGTCCCATTGTAGGATGTCAAACCATTTTAGTACAGTTACGAACATATTTTTGGCTAGAACAGGTCTCAGCTGAAGTCCAGCCACACAGATTAAAATGTTCCATCAACTTTAGCAGATGGGTGACTATCTCTGGGTCCCTCACACAGGAGGCTTTAAGAGGGATAAGGGTTTTTACCACAGGTTTTTATTTCTTTTTAAGAGCTAAAGTGAGCCATACATTTTATTTAATTTAGAGTGAATGGGTATATTCTCACCGATCCCAGGGTGCTCTGCAATGATACTGCCTCGATACTCCTTAGAGAAGACTTGATATGCAGACATATTCTTTTTCTTCGGCTGTTGCTGCAAACACATGGAATACAAAGAACTTTTAGCTTGGTATAATACTTAATGCCTTAACAATATTAAAGGAACACTATAGGGTCAGGAACAAACATGTATTCCTGAGCCTATAGTGTTAAAACCACCGTTTATATGGCTTGAAACAATGCATCTCTATGAGGAAAGTTTAGTTCATGTAGACGTTGAATGGCACACTGTGCAGCACTGCCCCAGGAAGCAACTTCAAAGGCCATCTAAGGAGTGGCCACTAAAGGTGTCCCTAGGCTTTAATGTAAACACTTCCTTTTTTTCCTCTGAAAAGACAGTGTTTGCATGAAAATGCCTGCAGAGACTGCCTATACTCACCAGAACAACTACAAATGAGCTGTAGTTGTTCTCGTGACTAAAGTGTCCCTTTAATGTATTTAACTTGAATGCTTGTTTTTTTTTTTAGCTTTATCTAGGTTAAAGGGACACTATAGTCACCAAAACAACTACAGCTTATTGCATTTGTTCTGGTGTGTATAACCATTCCCTTTATGCTGTAAACACGTTTCCCCCCCCAAAAAAAAATCATTATTAACCTTACAGCCTAGGGATAACTCTACTGTCCACTCCTCAGATGGCTACTAGAGGTGCTTCCTGTCATTCAGTGCCTCCACCCTCTGCATGCAGACAATGAACTTTGCTCATAGAGATGCACTGATTCAATACATCTCCATGAGGAGATACCGATTGGTCAGGGCTGTGTTTGGCTATGACCCTGAACTGCCTCCTTGAAAGTCTCAGCCAATCCAAGCAGGCAGATCAGGGGCAGAGGTAGCAGCTGCAGACTTGAATAAAAGTAAGATATTACTATATTTAGAGGGACAAGGAAGGGGGGAGGGGAGCAGGGCAGGCTAGATGGTGGTAATAACACTATAGGATTAGGAATACATGTTTGTGTTCCTGACCTGATAGTGTTCCTTTAAGTACATTCTGAGCAAAATCAATTCAACTATAAAATAAAAATCTTAATTGTAGTTAAACGCAGGTGAACATTTAAAAAGGACAATCACCTATTACATTTTTTATTTTCCAAATGGAAGAAGGGACTAATAGACATATAAAATATGCACATAGAAAAGTTATTGAGATGAGATTTTAAAAGCGTTCAAGTGTTTTGTGCAATTTTCAAACTTAAGACCGCACTCCATATTAACATCTAGAGGCAAGTATACCACAATCCTAACAATCATAATACAGCATTACACGTCACCTTGGCACCATCAAATAAAGGCCTATTCTACAACAAGTTCACATAGGTGCAGTTACAGTTGTGCCAACATGGAAAGATACAATAAGCAACATACACTCAAAGTCTTACTCACTCAATGTAGATGTTTAAATGCCCTAGTAACATCTAATAGTCTAATAGAACCCTGCATTCTGTTGTAGACTCAAGTTAGTTACTATGTGATACTAGCGACCTCCTAAATGTAACCATACAGTATTATGTTAAGGCAGTGTAGCAGTGAAAAAAAAAAAAAAAAAAAAGAGGGACCAAGCCAGCTAATTTTTTGCTGATATGAACCACTAGTGAAATCAACATATTCTTGGATAGAACAGGCTTTAAATTAATTAATGGTCCCCTGTTTAGTCAGTTCAATTAGTAGGAGTGAGCTGACAGTATCAGTGAGCAAAGAAAACAGCAGCTTAACTTCCTATTTTATCCTATGCGCAATTACAGGAATACCCAACCCAGCTTAGACATCAGAGCTGAGGAATAACCTTTAGCCTGACTATAACAACAACTATGTGAACTTGTTCTGGAACAGGCCATCTATGTGATGATGCCTTAAGAGGTAAAGATATAATACTATATTCTGATGGTTAGGGTTGTGGTATATGTACCTCTAGTAGTTAATAGGGAGTGCGGTCTGAAGTTTTTCTTTTTGTTTTTTAAATATCATCTGAATAAAGCTTTTCTGTAAATAGTTTATCCTTGGTTAAGCCCAAATTAAGGTTGGTGGGGTGGGGGCAGTGTCAATTATACCACCGGAGAAATGTATCTTCATTAACTTCTGTACTATTTAAAAATAGTCCTTTTTTAATAAGATAATACCCATTCTTCCGATTTTCTTTCATTCTATAAATGTATATTCAGAAACACTAGTATAACTGAACATTGTTAATAGATTAGTTAAATAATAAACTACACAAAAAAAATAATGACGAAAAAGACACTCCAGGCAATAATAGAATTTTAATGCATTTGGTTTTGGCCTCATTAACATACTGGATTTTTTGCATGTTCAGACCTTTATAGTTTTTATACAAAATGCCAGAAAGATTTCATTATCAAATAAATGCACACAGTTCAGCCACTGACAGCACTGAGTGAGCTGAGCGGTTTGATTCACAATCAGGCTGCACACAATCAGAGAAACTATACTAGAGGTAGTGATGATATAGGTATTCCTGGGTGCCCTCGCCTTCTAACACAGATTACTTTGTAGTTCAAATCATTCAATACAGCCAGGGGCTCAGCTTTGTACAAACATTTGATAAGGAAGTCTTTCTGTGAAGGGGTCATGGTTAAAGAGGCAGACCTTTGGTGCAACATTCTGCTAAACTTTTTTTTTGTGTGTGGAAATAATGTCAGCATGCAAAAAAAGACAGCATATTAATGAGACTGAAACCAGATGCGTTCAAGCTGTATTGGTGCCCGGAGTCTCCTTTTAACCCCTTAAGGACCAAACTTCTGGAATAAAAGGGAATCATGACATGTCACACATGTCATGTGTCCTTAAGGGGTTAAAGTTTGTTCACGGATTTGTATCTTATCCTTTAACCAAAATGTTATCATTGTTTTAGTTTTTGTGACAAGTTGATTTACGCCACCAAATCCCAGAGAAATGGTTTATTGCTTAATGAAGAATTAACTCAGCCTTTTTCACACACTGTTTTTCTTTCATGGCTTAGGATAAACAAAAAAAAGACTTATCAGTCTTCTCAGTTTTACTGTATCTGTTCATTTATGTGAAACCATTATACTGTGGTATGTAAGTGCAGAGATATGTACTTATTCTAGGGTACATTATTAACTTTGGATGGACATAATATCTCGTAACCATTTCTTCCTGCCATGGTCTTGAAACCAATACATAACATAGTTTAATCCATTAAGTACTTTAGGGGGGCACAGTGTAGTGGGGGAATTCACCTTCTCTGACTCCTCTTTCTTCTTCTTTTTGTCCAATGGTACCTCTGGGTTGCTGATGGTAGGTGCTGACAGAGGTGCAGGTGGTGGCGATACAGTGGTAGGAGCAGGTGGCAAGGGCAGTGTTTGTGGTAGAATCTGTGTTGGACTCCCATCAGCACCATGTTCCCTCTTGCTTTTGCTGTGCTTCCTGTGTTTGTCATCCTTATGTTTGTCATCCTTATGTTTGTCTTTTTTCTTCTTGCTTTTTTTAGATTTCTTTTTTTTCTTTACCTCCCGAAATGAGTCATCGATCACCAATTCCCCACCCTCTATATCCCCACCAGAAGAAGCTGAATCAGGTGTACCACTAGATCGTGGTGTGTGGCTTTCCTTCTTATGTTTCTTGTGGCTACTTCGGCTCTCTGTTTCTTCCTTTTGTACTTTTTTAATAATTTTCTTAGCACTTGTCCCTTCACTGAGCACAGGGCTTGCCTGTGGAGAGATAATATGTTCCTCTGTCTTTTCTTTGGGAGAAAGAATGAGTTTCATTCTCAGTCCATCTGGCTCTCGTAAAGTCAGAGGTTTGGGCTTTTTTGCTTCATGGCCAGGATCCTCTGTGGGAACCTCCTCTGATTTTTTGCGATGCTCTTTGCGTGGTACTTGGGAGCCAGAGGGAAAACTGACAGGGGATGCAATTATTTTCTCTGCTTTCTTGCAAGGAAGTTTGCTGGAAGAAGCAAGTGGAGAGGTGATGGCTTTCAGAAGATCCATTGCTGTATCAGAAGGAGAAGATGGGTTGGGAGGTTGTGGCTTTTTCTTCTTTATGTCTGCAGAAGACAAATCTAAAATACACAGGTGTAACCAATAGAGAAACAGATTGAAAGCAAGAAAAACACATTCGTTTATTGAAGTTAAATAAAATGGAATCAATATAAAGGAGCAAAATACTGTAACAAAAACTGTATAGAAGACTTTGTACAGTTTTAAATGCAATAGTCTCAAGATGAATTGCATTTCTGTTGCAATGTTATAGAAAGAAGGAAAACAAAGTGAGAAAAGCCTGTGAACGGTAAATGTTAATTTAGAGCAAGACAAGTGGGATATACAACAAACTGAACTGGTTAATGTGCAGTAAGATCGGAAAAAGAAAGCAATTTGTCCCACCTGCATAAAATGCATCCTCTGAAAAATGCTTCTTTTTCTTCTTGTGGGACTCCGACCCAAGAAAGGAAAAGTCAGATTCCTACAAACACAACCATGACATATCTGAAAAAACTTGTGTAACAGGGTTTGTTAATCAAAACAAATAGTTTATTCAGATAACAAAAAATATTTTTTCTAAAAAGTTTATTATGGTTTCAACTTTTACAACACTAAGTTTAAGATGAAAGAACTAATCTGACATGCTGTGGGCACATAAAATGATTTGTGATCTACAAACATCTACAATATGTATTGACCAGTCTTCTTTTTTGTTCTCAATTCTTAAATTACTTCTAGTGAAAATACAGATTGTATTTGTGAACTAGACTTAACATTTTAACAAGTTACAAAATGCATTGATCCAATGTGAAAAAGACACTTCAAAAATCCCACCTTGGGCCTTTTCTTTGATGACTTTCGAACTTCTTCAGCAATCTCCTCTTCTTCACGCAGAAGGTCTTTGTACGATCGCTTCTTCTCCCGCTGGGTCCTGCCGGCTGCCAAGCCCACATCCTCCATCCCACGCTCTGTGTCCAAACCCTCAGATGCTGGCCAAGAGGTGAGATAAAAGACACAGAAACATATAATTTTATGGCATTAACCACTGATCATCATAAACAAACTACAGTTTAAAAAAAAAAAAAAAAACTAAAACAATTGCTGATTGCTCTCAGCCCTGGATATAATCTCTGCACAGCTTCAAGCTGCAATGGTGGCAGTGAGAATTGCCTGGCAGAACCCAGATAAGTAATCCAACCATTTGATAATTTTACTTATATCTGCTACTACATTGGAGGTGTCAGGGCACGTCTGGTATCATAACAACTACAGCGGTCTGTAGTGGTTATTGTGCTTGGACTGTTCATTTAATGTTGTTTTATCTAAGGTTTTACAGTAACCTATTTTTATTATTAGTTTATTTTAATATGAATTGATTGTGTGGTGCAGCTTCTTCTATCTATCAATGTTAACATGGTAAGCACAAGTGGATCAGTCAGTCAGTCTTGTTTGTCCAATGATCAACCTGTCATAATGAAAGAGTTGTTTATTTGTATGTAATAAATTGCACTGATTAAATAGCGGTTGGACTGGAGCTGGAAACCATGCTTCCCAGACATAATTCCCATGGCGTGCACCTACCTCTGGGATCACTGTATGCCATATTAAGTGCAATTCATCAGGTACTGGACAAAGGTCTGATGGCAGTGTCCTTGGGCAGCCAGTCTGTAGAAGGAACATTGTGCTAATACATATCAGCCCCTACTGCATTTCTAAATTGTAAAAGTAGAGTGTGATGGAATTGTGAACTATGAATGATAGGAGTGTGATTTCTTTCAGCAAACTCAAAAGTCTCATTCATAAATACACAAGATTAGCATGGATATGTCTATGAGCTTACATCCTGAATGCAGGACAGCCATTCGATTGACAGGCACCAGTTTCTCAGATAGCATTCAGTATATAGTCACCAGTAATTCCATTCACTGATTGGAAATGTGTCTTAACAGAATGCATGAAAGTCATTGCTAGACTTATGAGTATACAACAAATACCTTCTGGAAAAAGGTAAAATTGGTCACCAAAACAACATGAATCCTCAGCATTTATGCAGTGTAAAAAGTTTACATTTACAAACATGAACTCATTGTAATAGTCTCTCACCATCCACAGTAAAAAATACCATATCACTTATCACCCAGATTGATAGGACGGAGTTTTTTTTGTTTTTTTTTTACAGCATTCATCATTTATGACAGGACAATGTATCTCATCATGTGTAGTTAATAAGGGACCACACCTATTATCATTCTGATTGCCTATACGCAGACTCTCATATTTGCCTTCAAATGCAACAGATCCCTATTTCTCTCAAGAACAAAGTCCTGCAGGCGACCTCAAGCAGCAACAAGACCCTGTGCCTTGTACTGCATCCAGGAACAGCCCATGTCCCTCAGACTGCCACCCACAGTGACAAGAGTCATGTCCCTTGGTGCTGTCTGTCCCAGGTCCCTCAGCCTGTCTCACACAATGACAGGACTCATGTCCCCCAGCCTCTCTCACAGGACCCAGGTCCCCCAGCCTGTCTCGCACAGTGACAGGACCCAGGTCCCCCAGCCTGTCTCGCACAGTGACAGGACCCAGGTCCCCCAGCCTGTCTCGCACAGTGACAGGACCCCCAGCCTGTCTCGCACAGTGACAGGACCCAGGTCCCCCAGCCTGTCTCGCACAGTGACAGGACCCAGGACCCCCAGCCTGTCTCGCACAGTGACAGGACCCAGGACCCCCAGCCTGTCTCGCACAGTGACAGGACCCAGGACCCCCAGCCTGTCTCGCACAGTGACAGGACCCAGGACCCCCAGCCTGTCTCGCACAGTGACAGGACCCAGGACCCCCAGCCTGTCTCGCACAGTGAAAGGACCCAGGACCCCCAGCCTGTCTCGCACAGTGACAGGACCCAGGACCCCCAGCCTGTCTCGCACAGTGACAGGACCCAGGACCCCCAAGCCTGTCTCGCACAGTGACAGGACCCAGGACCCCCAGCCTGTCTCGCACAGTGACAGGACCCAGGACCCCCAGCCTGTCTCGCACAGTGACAGGACCCAGGACCCCCAGCCTGTCTCGCACAGTGACAGGACCCAGGACCCCCAGCCTGTCTCGCACAGTGACAGGACCCAGGACCCCCAGCCTGTCTCGCACAGTGACAGGACCCAGGACCCCCAGCCTGTCTCGCACAGTGACAGGACCCAGGACCCCCAGCCTGTCTCGCACAGTGACAGGACCCAGGACCCCCAGCCTGTCTCGCACAGTGACAGGACCAGGACCCCCAGCCTGTCTCGCACAGTGACAGGACCCAGGTCCCCCTGCCTGTCTCGCACAGCGACAGGACCCCCAGCCTGTCTCGCACAGTGACAGGACCCCCAGCCTGTCTCGCACAGTGACAGGACCCAGGACCCCCAGCCTGTCTCGCACAGTGAAAGGACCCAGGACCCCCAGCCTGTCTCGCACAGTGACAGGACCCAGGACCCCCAGCCTGTCTCGCACAGTGACAGGACCCAGGTCCCCCAGCCTGTCTCGCACAGTGACAGGACCCAGGTCCCCCAGCCTGTCTCGCACAGTGACAGGACTCATGTCCCCCAGCCTGTCTCGCACATTGACAGGACCCAGGTCCCCCAGCCTGTCTCACAGGACCCAGGTCCCCCAGCCTGTCTCACAGGACCCAGGTCCCCCAGCCTGTCTCGCACAGTGACAGGACCCAGGTCCCCCAGCCTGTCTCGCACAGTGACAGGACCCAGGTCCCCCAGCCTGTCTCGCACAGTGACAGGACCCAGGTCCCCCAGCCTGTCTCGCACAGTGACAGGACCCAGGTCCCCCAGCCTGTCTCGCACAGTGACAGGACCCAGGTCCCCCAGCCTGTCTCGCACAGTGACAGGACCCAGGTCCCCCAGCCTGTCTCGCACAGTGACAGGACCCAGGTCCCCCAGCCTGTCTCGCACAGTGACAGGACCCAGGTCCCCCAGCCTGTCTCGCACAGTGACAGGACCCAGGTCCCCCAGCCTGTCTCGCACAGTGACAGGACCCAGGTCCCCCAGCCTGTCTCGCACAGTGACAGGACCCAGGTCCCCCAGCCTGTCTCGCACAGTGACAGGACCCCCAGCCTGTCTCGCACAGTGACAGGACCCAGGTCCCCCAGCCTGTCTCGCACAGTGACAGGACCCAGGTCCCCCAGCCTGTCTCGCACAGTGACAGGACCCAGGTCCCCCAGCCTGTCTCGCACAGTGACAGGACTCATGTCCCCCAGCCTGTCTCGCGCAATGACAGGACTCATGTCCCCCAGCCTGTCTCACGCAATGACAGGACTCATGTCCCCCAGCCTGTCTCACGCAATGACAGGACTCATGTCCCCCAGCCTGTCTCACGCAATGACAGGACTCATGTCCCCCAGCCTGTCTCACGCAATGACAGGACTCATGTCCCCCAGCCTGTCTCACGCAATGACAGGACTCATGTCCCCCAGCCGGTCTCACGCAATGACAGGACTCATGTCCCCCAGCCTGTCTCACAGGACCCAGGTCCCCCAGCCTGTCTCGCACAGTGACAGGACCCAGGTCCCCCAGCCTGTCTCGCACAGTGACAGGACCCAGGTCCCCCAGCCTGTCTCGCACAGTGACAGGACCCAGGTCCCCCAGCCTGTCTCGCACAGTGACAGGACCCAGGTCCCCCAGCCTGTCTCGCACAGTGACAGGACCCAGGTCCCCCAGCCTGTCTCGCACAGTGACAGGACCCAGGTCCCCCAGCCTGTCTCGCACAGTGACAGGACCCAGGTCCCCCAGCCTGTCTCGCACAGTGACAGGACCCAGGTCCCCCAGCCTGTCTCGCACAGTGACAGGACCCAGGTCCCCCAGCCTGTCTCGCACAGTGACAGGACCCAGGTCCCCCAGCCTGTCTCGCACAGTGACAGGACTCATGTCCCCCAGCCTGTCTCACACAATGACAGGACTCATGTCCCCCAGCCTGTCTCACGCAATGACAGGACTCATGTCCCCCAGCCTGTCTCACGCAATGACAGGACTCATGTCCCCCAGCCTGTCTCACGCAATGACAGGACTCATGTCCCCCAGCCTGTCTCACGCAATGACAGGACTCATGTCCCCCAGCCGGTCTCACGCAATGACAGGACTCATGTCCCCCAGCCGGTCTCACGCAATGACAGGACTCATGTCCCCCAGCCTGTCTCACGCAATGACAGGACTCATGTCCCCCAGCCTGTCTCACACAATGACAGGACTCATGTCCCCCAGCCTGTCTCACACAATGACAGGACTCATGTCCCCCAGCCTGTCTCACAGGACCCAGGTCCCCCAGCCTGTCTCGCACAGTGACAGGACCCAGGTCCCCCAGCCTGTCTCGCACAGTGACAGGACCCAGGTCCCCCAGCCTGTCTCGCACAGTGACAGGACCCAGGTCCCCCAGCCTGTCTCGCACAGTGACAGGACCCAGGTCCCCCAGCCTGTCTCACACAGTGACAGGACCCAGGTCCCCCAGCCTGTCTCACACAGTGACAGGACCCAGGTCCCCCAGCCTGTCTCACACAGTGACAGGACCCAGGTCCCCCAGCCTGTCTCACACAGTGACAGGACCCAGGTCCCCCAGCCTGTCTCACACAGTGACAGGACCCAGGTCCCCCAGCCTGTCTCACACAGTGACAGGACCCAGGTCCCCCAGCCTGTCTCACACAGTGACAGGACCCAGGTCCCCCAGCCTGTATCACACAGTGACAGGACCCAGGTCGCTCCCACTGTGTCAGACAATGACAGGACTAGACTGTGACTACAAAAGTAATGCTGACATAACCCTGGCACCCACAGCATGAAGAACAAAGTCTACCTGTGTGAGCAAGCCGCACCAACTGGAAGAAGTCCCCCTACAAGCAATCTATCCATACACAGCGTGCTTCCTGCAGGGACACATGATCCACAAGGAGTAATATCACGAATTGCCATCAATCTCAAACACTGCCAATGCTGGTTCCTCACACTATGTATCACTCCAGTAACCCACAGCAAAGGAAAGGGTTACAGCTCCCATCATGCAACGGGACAACAGCAGTCAAGACTACATTCCCCACAATGCACTGCTCACTGAGCAACTCACACACAATCCTCCTAGAGCTCATGCAGCTATGCCTCTGACCGCGCAACACCTTCCTCACACCTTCCGGGATACTTCATTCAGCATCATTCACCGAGCTTCCCGCCATCATGGAAAAAGAGAAAGCAGACCTGGGGACGTACGGGCTCTGGATGCGTGCAACCACCGTGAAACGCACGACGCACGCAGAGTAACTGACCAATAATAACTCTCTACGTCATTTTAGAGCGCCGTGATAAGACCATTCACACTGCTTGAGATGGAAAGTGTATTTTATTATTGTTATTGTTATATTTTGTACTGTAAAGGCAGGGCTTCCATTTTCACAGGAAGAACTATTCATAAAACGCTGAACTCCAAATGGGAGAAGGACAGATATGTAAACAGTGTCCAGTTCAACAATACTCACAGCTTCACTGCTTTACCAAAATTTTAGTAATTCAATTCTTCGTTTTACTACAGTTCGTTGTTTATTAAATAATTTGAAGCTGCTTTGTCCCTATGGGGGGTCTATGGGACGGTTAGACTTAAAGGACAGCTGTCAGATTTACATTATTATTAATATAATCCTTTCATCAAGTTTTGGAAGGAAATATATATATTTTTAAAAGTATATATGAGGGGAAAAAAACTCATCCCATGGTTAGTATATGACAGGCTCCTACAGCCATATACATGCACCTTGGGACAGACAGTGTTTGAATGTAACAGTTAGTCCGTATGAGCTTTCCGGCTTCACTCCCTGCACAGAAGCCAGGAAGAACAGAGAGACTAATTGCAGACATTCCAACGCTCCCGGAACGTTCCAGGAGTCTACATAATATCCCGGAAATCTAATTTTTTTTTTTTTTTTTTTAGAGCGAGAACACTCACTGGCGCAAATTTAAAAACGATTTTCGGGATGTTACAGTGCGGCTCCGTAAGGGAAGCGCACTATACTAGCAGGGAGCGCATCCTTCTCTATGTAGGAGCACCGGGTGTCACGTAACCTGACAGAGCACATTACACTTCAAGGAGCCCACCTCCCATGCCATGACATGTAACAGCAGGGAGGGGGCACCAATCTGTAGGTGGGCAGAACCAGCGCTACTCTCACCTAGGGCGCTGGCTCCATGAAGGAGGCAGCTGTCTGCTGCTTGTGGAGGAAGGTGAGAAACATGGATGGGGGGGGGGAGACATGGGGGCAGAGAGATGGATGGGAGAGGAAGAGATATTGAATGGCTGAAACATGGCTGAAAGGGGGGCTAGACGGATGAGAGGAGGGGGGTTAGAGACATGGATTGGAAGGAGACATGGATGGAAGGGGGGGGAGACATGGGGGGATGGATGAGGGGAGTGGGAGAAACATGGGAGGGATACATGGATGGAAAAGGGGGGAGAAATGTATGGAAGGGGAGGGAGAGACATAGATGGGGAACAGAGACATGGATGGAAGGGGATGGAAGAGACATTGATAGAAGTGAGGGTAGAAATTAGTGGAGCGAACAGTGCAGCCACACCTTAGCCTGCCCAGGGAGATTGCGGAGACTGCAGTTTGTAGAGGGAGTGAGTGGAGTGGACACTCCAGGCAGTGGAATTACTACTGAGACTGCAATTAATTCCCCAATTGCAGCCTCTCTGCCCCACTACAGTCCCATCCCCCCAAATCGCATCCCCGAACTCCCCTACTACAGCCTCTAAACCTCCACTACAGCCTCTATTCACCCCACTTGCAGCCCTTATCCCTTACTACAGACCCTAACTCCCCTTTTACAGACCCTATTCCCTGACTACAGTCCTTACATCCCATATTCTCCCCCCTACAGCCCCTTACCTTCCTACTACAGCCCTTGTCCCCCACTTAATTTCCTAACCGCCCATTTACAATTGTTGAAGAATAATAAGTCAACATGAAACAACCGGTCCAAATCTAAGACATTATTTTTGAACAATTAAAGGGACACTCCAGGCACCCAGACCACTTCGGCTCATTGGAGTGGTCTGAGTGTCAACTCCCACTACTCCTAACCCTGCAAGTGTAATTATTGTAGTTTTTTTATAAACTGCAATAATTACCTTGCAGGGTTAACTCCACCTCTAGTGGCTGTCTATTGGACAGCCACTAGAGGGAACTTCCTGCTCTATAGCACAGGAAACCTGTGCTAGAGCGTCGCTGGACGTCCTCACGCTCAAATTCCGATAGGAAAGCATTGAAATTCGTTTTCAATGCTTTCCTATGGGGAGACGTAATGCCGCGCATGCGCATTAGGTCTCCTCGGCCGGTGGGCGGGATCAGTCTCGCACACCGGCCGACGGAAGAATAGGGAGGAGTGTCGCGGAGGAGGAGACAGCGGCGAGGGACATCGCCGCTGCCTCAGGTAAGTGATTGAAGGGGTTTTCACCCCTTCAGTAACCGGGGATTGGTGGGTGGGAGGGAGAGGGACCCTCCAGTGCCAGAAAAACGGATCGTTCTCCTGGCACTGGAGTTTCCCTTTAAGCAGGATTACAAACAAAGTGACAGACAAGTTGCACTTTCAAAGTAACTCAGCTAGTGCGCACCACGATCAGATAAAACAGTGCCTTTATACTTTTTGAAAATGCTCCAGTGAAGTGGTTTGACCAATCCAGAGCCTCTGCACGTCCAGCAACTCCAGAGTTTCCTTATTTCGTCCTCACAGTACTTGAGTGGCTGATGTAGCATTTAAGGGTAAATCTGTGCATGCAAACAGGATAGCTGAGGAAAATAGCAAATAGCAGGAAATGTCTTTGTTTGATATGGCATTTTAGCATCAATTTTATATTAAGCACAAGGCAAGATATGGGCAATTCATGTTTTCTTTAACGCAACTCATACACCCCACTACAGCTCCTGTTCCCCCACTAGACCCCTAACACAATTACAGCCTCTATTACCTCACTACCCACTACTAAGCTAAATTTCGGCTCTTATTTTCCGAGCCAGGAATTGTGGAGAACTGACAAGTGAATAACAGATTTTAAACTAAAATGACAGCCATGGGAAAATTCTCCAGTTCTGCTATTTTTTATTACTAGAATTGTATTCTAATTTGCAAATCTCTCTACAAATCTATGTTTAGTAAATAAAAACCCCTCAAATGTAACATTTATTTTACACATATGCTTTATTTTTTATTTTGCTGTGAATTTCATAAGCCTGATGTGTGCTACGACAGTTAAATGAAATATATACATTTAAACATGTATAACAATGTTTTTATTTTTAACCTTAGTGCATTCCTTGATTAATTAATTCATTGAAATGGTGCTCCCTTTTTAAAATTACAATTTTTTTTTTTTTTTTAATTTACATGTAATCCATCCAGCACTCTTCTGAGATTATGAGTTATCAAAACTTCTCATAACGTAAAGGGGAGCTATGCCGCGTACATGGCAACTGCAATATTCCACTATTCAAATCCTTTTAATCCAATGCTTTTCTATCAGAAACACTGGATATGTTCGGTGTCATCATCTTGTGTGTGATTTTTTTAATGAATTTTTGAAGGTCTTCATAAGGAAATAACTCTAATGGTTGTCAGTCTGACAAGACTAGAGTTGTGTTCCCTGCCACATGTAAACTTTGCCGTTTCTCTGATATGGCCGAGTTTTACTTTGACAGAAAAAAAGGAACATATTCTGTGCATCAAAACCACTTCATTAAAAGTTTCCTTTGAAGACACAATTTGGGGCAGAGCCTAGCTGCAGAGCAGAGAAGTCGCATGGCACTGAAGCTCCTGAGATTTAAACTATCACCCTAATTGGGCCTAAAATAGCTGCAAACACCGGGCAGAGGTTGGTGAACCAGCATGGGTCGGAAGACCAAAAAACATAAGCCCGACCAGCCGAGACAGAGCCTCGATATCGGAGCCATGTGGAGACAAGCTCACAGAGCTACTAGGCCCAAGATGTCCGACTACCCGGAGACATACTCCGAACTATCAGATGACTTCTCCCTGGGGGAGGACACACCTGGCTCACCTGGTTTAACGTTGGCTTCAGCCAAACCCCTGTGGACCCTGATACTGCTCTGGTCACTATGTCGGTGCTCAAAGCACTATTGGCAGACCTCCAATCCACGCGGACATGGCTAACCTCCACCCAGACATCCAAGGAATAACGGGGAGGCTGGGCAGCCTGGAGGACATCTGCGCTGCAAATGCTACCCACATTACCTCCATGCAACAGGAGATCAAAGGTTTGCAGAGCAAAAATGAAGAATTCAAACGGTGGTTCTTGTTGCGGAGCAAAATTATCCAGTTTGAAATTGTTTTTTTAACATATCATATAATTTTACATGGGATGGTTTATTTTAGTTTTCACAATGGTGTCACACGGCATCATATTGTCTTTGCATGACATCACCGGGTACGTATGGCATGTCGTCATCGGGCTCGGAAAAGTATCTCTCACTCACCTTTGTAAAAGTTACCAATTTGATACACACACACACACATATATATATATATATATATATATATATATATATATATATATATAGTTGCACTTTATGTATTTTGATAAAGACCCAGTAGGGTCTAAACGTTGAATTTATTTATTTGCTGATTTAGTTTTGCATATCCTGTGTTTAAAATTTTGGAGAGAGTGCCAGAGTTTGTACACGCATGCACACATGCTCTCTCGGGGTGGATCCCATTTCATACCCTTAGGATTTCAAGAAATGTTTCATCTTTCCTCCCAATATCTCAAATTTTTCCATGTACAATAATAAATATCCCAGGAATGGACTGAGGTACGAGCACTAAATCCCTTACTGTCTCAGGAGACTGAGGTTTTCTATCCTACTACAATTATCGATGGAGGACCCACAGTCACTTCAAGAATTTCCAGAGCTCCTGTTCCAAGGTTGTCTCATCCATCCAGATCCTCAGCTGCTAAACCTAAAAGCTTGGAGATTAAAAGGGCATGACTCATGAAGAAGGCATTCTCTGATTTGTTATTACTACAGCTATCTTCTGAGACTGGACTGCTTCCACTCTTTCTTCCTCGGATGAACTCTGCATGAAAAGGGTTTAAGCTTTATTACATTTAAAGTTCACATTTCAGCACTTTTGGCTCTGCACAGTGTAAAATAGGTATAGGATCCAGATGTTATACAATTCCTCAGAGGAATTCTACATTTACACCCTAGAAAATACTTTTGCCCACCATGGGATCTACCAGTGTTTCTTTCTGCTCTTCAAAAACATCCCTTTGAAACCATTAGACTGTCACCTTTTCCAACATTTGCCAAAACACTGCTCTACTAGTGCCTTTAGCTTCAGAGTGCAGAATTTCTAAGCTGGGTGCATTTCTTTTGTAGAAGCCGTACATAATCTTCTACGAGTATAACGTGGCTCTGTGCAGAATTCCAGATTTCATGCATACACACACACACACACACACACACACACACACTAAAGAAAACTACAACAAATATTGTGTATCAAATGGAAAAGCTTTAACAAGGTCACAAAAAAAAATTAGATCAAAACACATGAAACAATTGCTATGACCTCACATGCAACAGCACTTGACAAAACTAGCAATTCATAACAAAATGAATTTCAAAGCCATTTGCACATATATATTTTAACTTGAATTCACATTTTAAATCAAACATTAGCTGCAAGTTAAACATATTTTCCAAAAACACATTACTCAACATGGACTACTATATTATATACGCATATATACACAAAATAAAATAAAAACACTTAACTTGCCATTGTAGAACATATTTGTATGCGTAGGTAATTTAGTAGAATATTTATTTATTATTATTTTTTTTAAAGGTAGAAACAAAATAGAAGACCTGGAATGTGCAAAGAGTATAAAATAAATTCTGAAGGTGAATTTCCAAAGGACCATACAACTGTAACACAGGTTTCTCATACAAAACCTTGACCCAACACAAGCACCGGACAACAAAATACATACATAATACGTAACAAATTGGTAGTCTCAATTCACCAGGGGATATGAAATGGGAACAGCAGACTGTAATAGTAACACACACACTACATTCACTTATTATTGGAAATTCTTTCCAGCTTTGACAATAAAATAAAAATAAAAATAAAAAATTAATGAGGGAACATAATTGCTTTCTTGTCAACTAAGACATTTCATCTACTTTTAGGTTCTTAGATTTCCAAGAAAGTCAATATCATCATCATCTTCTTCTGAGTCTTGGTTCAGGAAAACGTATTTTACAGATGGTGCCAAGGATTATCCATCTCTAGTAATACATGTGCAATCGGCACATGTCTCTGTACAGAAGAGTGTTTGAAAACCAGGCTAAGCTTTTGCAAGGGTCAGTTTACTGAATGCAGCATGGTTGGCTAACTTGAGATGTCATGAAACAAACACTTCCTGTACATGGAATTAGGTTGTAACATTTCTTGCAACAAATAGTTTAATCTTAAAAGGGTACAGAACACAGTACAGTCTCATGGCTGTGATTGAGCAGTAATGGTGGAACCCAGCACCTCTGGCTACCTGCTCTCCATCTTCTGTATCTGGAGGCTGAGAGATGTGAAGCTAGCAAGAAGCTCAGTCACTTCATCAACCTAATGGGCAAAAAGCAGAAAAGGCAAGAAGATCTTTATACTGCTTACAATGCATGTCCTTTCACATATTAAAGCTATATATGCAAACTCATTCAGGTTTAACATTTTTTTTTCATTATTTCTTCTGTAGTTGTCTACAAGTAGTGGGGTAGCAGAAATTCACTTGTGCAAGTTGGAGTGCACTTACACGTCTCTGCTTTTCATTAGCGCATAGCACTGTGGCAGTCAGGTGTCCTGTTAGCAGACATGTCAATATACCTGGATTATTGTACAGCAGGTCCAGTAAACTCCCAGCAGTAAAGAAAGATGCAGTATCAGATATGTATAGAATTGTTATGCATAAGATATATATATTATATAAAATAAAAATTCAACACAACATCACAGACCTGACTTAGCGCTCAATTTAACATTTAAAATCATTTTAAAAGCGTATCCAAAAGTATTAAAATTGAGGCCTTAGTACTCCAATACATTTAATTCATATACAGTGCTTTGTCATGAAATTACCTGCTCTTTTGTGCTAGTTCTTTGCAGTCTAGAACAGATCTGGTCCAGCTGTTCTGTCTGTTCCTGCTGCCCCAACTTTTCCAAGTACTCCCGCAACATTTGGATGATCTAATAATTGCAATGGTAATTAGATTGCATTTAACAGAATCAGGTGATGAGTAACTAATCACATGAGTACTATCCTAATGGACAAGTGGTAGGTTCCTCATTTGCGATTGGGGAGGTGAGAGGGGAAGGGGTGGAGTAGAGGAGTATATTAGTTAACTAGACACCAGTGAAGTTTTTGCTTTCTTTAAGAGGGAAGACCAAAAAGGTTGAAGGATATATGCAATGAAAATGGAATCCTCATAAAATGCCAAAAGGAAGTAATTGCATGTTTATGAAGTAAAGATGAGGGAGTAGGTAAGAATTACCACAATGAAGGAAGTAAGTGGGTAAAATCAGAGAAAGATGGAATTTGGGTGAAAGACAAAAAAAAAAAATGTGCATCAGTTTTAGGACCGGTAACGTAATATATTTTGAAAAATACTTAAAGTTTAGCCTTTTGGGGTTATTATTTCAGGAGTATGAGAGTGGGCATGGTGAATTACTGAAATACACATAATAGGGTAGGCCTGGTCACAGGGGCAAACAACAAACCCAGGCATTTCTCTAGCAACAAAAAGAATAGGGTAGGATAATCAGCTGCGTCTAACCCAGCAGAGGGAGCAGGAAAATTAAAAATGTGAGGAATAAAAAGAGCACTTGGAATGTCATGCCTGAGAGAGAAAGGTATGGATTGTGCGGAACTCAGCTGCTATTAAATTCAATTTCTAAACTTCACATTGCAATATGTTTAATATTCAAGTTTAACATGGTGTAAATAATACAATAAATGCAAAAGCATCTTAAGTAGTGATGTCCCGAACTGTTCCCAGGAACCGTTCGCCGGCGAACATAGCTTGTTCGTGGCGAACATCGCTTGTTCGTGGCGAACGCAGCGGGCGAACATATGCGATGGTCGGTCCGCCCCCTATTAGTCATCATTGAGTAAACTTTGACCCTGTACCTCACAGTCAGCAGACACATTCCAGCCAATCAGCAGCAGACCCTCCCTCCCACCTCCATGACGAATAGGGGCGGACCGACCATCGCATTTGTTCGCCCGCCGCGTTCACCACGAACAAGCTATGTTCTCCCGGCGAACGGTTCCTGGCGAACAGTTCGGGACATCACTAATCTTAAGTAATATTCCATTTATGCTCTCCTTCTGGTCTAAGTTTCTATGAACATTGGATACACTTTCAATGTATATAACAATTATATTAAATTTCCCATTGTTATTTGTTAGAAAAGAGGGAGGAAAAAAAATACAACTGTTTGAGCTTGGATATTTTGGCCTAATATTTAACTGTGAATATAAAAAGGTATGTTAAATGTGTGTGATTATAAGAGTGCAAAGTATTTTTATAGCTGCTACAAACACTTATTTTCCTTCATGTAATCACACAACTGAAAAAAAGTGTAAATAAAATCTTGAGTGTTTTTATTTACCGTATATACTCGAGTATAAGCCGAGTTTTTCAGCACATTTTTTGTGCTGAAAAACCCCAACTCGGCTTATACTCGAGTCAATAGTCTGTATTATGGCAATTTGCATTGCCATAATACAGACTGGGGCTGTGGGGGCTGCAGAGAGATGTTACTTACCTTTCCTGCAGCTCCTGTCAGCTCTCTCCTCCTCCGCCGGTCCGTTCAGCTCTTCTGTCAGCTCACAGTGTAAATCTCACGAGATTTACACTGGGAGCTGACCGAGGTGCTGAACGGACCGGCGGAGGAGGAGAGAGCTGACAGGAGCTGCAGGAAAGGTAAGTAACATCTCTCTGCAGCCCCCACAGCCCCCTCCTACACAGTGCCCATCCACTGGACCACCAGGGAAGGAGAGCCCCCCTCCTCCCTGGCCAGCTAGCAAGCAGGGAGGGGGGACGAAAAAATGAATATATATTAATAAAAAAATAAAAATAAAAAAATAATAAAATAAAAATAATAATAAAAAAAATGTAATGAAACAAAAAAAAATATTAAAATAATAATAAAAAAATAAAAATGCCCACCTCCCACCAAGGCTCTGCATTACACACACACACTGCATTCATTATATACACACACTGTAAATAAATATTCAATTAATATAATTTTTTTAGGATCTAATTTTATTTAGAAATTTACCAGCAGCTGCTGCATTTCCCACCCTAGTCTTATACTCGAGTCAATAAGTTTTCCCAGTTTTTTGGGGTAAAATTAGGGGCCTCGGCTTATATTCGGGTCGGCTTATACTCGAGTATATACGGTAGTTAATAAACACATTGAGCAGGATATTCTATAGGATCAAAAAGGAGGCACTTTGACCATTTGACAACCGTACCCTATACTATAATGTTTTGTAAATGACAGAATGACACGCACCGCCTTGTGTATGCATGTTAAAAAGAAGCACTTGATACTTTATCCACTTGAAATCTATATTTTCCTATCAAAATCACCATTCACAGAGTAGGCTTCATAGTATGACCATATGTTGCCAAAAAGCAATAATTTACCCACCTGTTTTACTTCTAGCCTCAAGGATTCCAAAGTTTGTGACTTCCCATCTTGTAGGATATTCAGCTTGGACTTGGCTAGATGTAGTGGGGTTCTGCCTGCTCTGTCTAAAGCATCCACTCTGGCACCTTAAAGAAAAAAAAATATTAAAACAAAAACCTCCCATTATCTACAATTCCCACATGCCAAACCAGATGACCTACACAGTTTACTTTGCTTATGATTCCGGCCTCTCCCACTTTTGTCCATGCCTGAGCACAGTTAAATGTAATGTAATGTAGAAGACAACATATGTGTTGTATCCCTGAGCTTTGATGCATGATTTGTTAGTGATTAAAACCAGTTATTGTACCATAGTTCACATTTCTATATTTCGGTTTCACTTTTTTTTTTTTTTTGGTCTGTAAAGTTGTAAAAAATAAATAAATAAAAGTATGTTTGTGCAGAAAATAGATCAACTGCTGCTACATTACAACACCCACAATGCTTTGACAAGCTGATGATGACCAATTTAAAAATAATTATTAGAACTCTGTTAATATAAAATATATTATTACCTCTACGAAGAAGAGTTGTAATGACAGGCACATGACTTGTACAAGCAGCTAAAGGGAACAAGAGGAGTTGAGAAGTTAAAACAAAAATCAACCTCAGATCTTTTTGTAATGACTGAATAGAAATTTGAGTGACTAATGAAAAATAACATTCTTGGATCTTCAAATGGAAATTTATTTAAATCAACACAATATACTGAAGAAATCACTAGAAAATTGAGAAATTAAAGCATATACTTGTAAACTGCTTCTTTCACCTACTGACAGGAATCGATGTTCCTCCCAATCGTTAAATGTGTTCTCCAAAATGTCTAGATGCCAAATGCACACTAGAAGTTGTAGAATGTCACCTTGTCACTTAAGATATAATGCGCCTGCACTATGGATTCCAAATGTGTAATCTTTATAGCTATTCTGATCATTAAAATGTGAATTGTTTTTTTTAAATATACATTTACTAGCAATCTGATGGTTAACAAAAAACAGAATATATGAGAGTGAAAAAAATGTAAACGAAAAACTCCAACCTTAAATAATAAATATATTTATGATTAACGTTCAAGTGTTTATTTTCCATAGTTTAGTTACTGAGGACCAGTTATAAAAAATTCTGACATACCCAAGTGCAAAGGTGTGTTCCCCAGTCCATCTCTCTGGTTTGTGTCAGCACCATGGTCTAGAAGCAAACTTACTGAAAAGAAAGTATGAAAAAATCTTTCAGAATTATATATTATCTTTTAATTTATTTTTTTTTGTACATTATGTCTTTCTTTACTTCATAAAGTGAATTAAATGGTATGCTAGCAGGCCATATCAATTTGTTAATATTAAAGGAACACTATAGCATGAGGAACACAAATGTAAATTCCTGACCCTATAGTATTAAAATCACTATTTAGGCCCCCCTGGATCCCCTAAATATAGTAAAATCTTACCTTATTTCCAGCGCCTGATACGCCTCCTTGGATGACATCGTAGAAGTGATGATTACAGTCAATCACAATGCTTTGCCATAGGAAAATTCTGAGATTTTGATGATCTCAGCCAAGGAGGCGGGGCAGAGCCAAATGCTGCCCTAGCCATTCAGCATCTCCTCATAGAGATGCATTGAATCAATGTATCTCTATGAGGAAAGTTCCGTGTCTCCATGCAGAGCGTGTAGACGCTGTACGTCAGTGCTGCATACTGTGCAACACTGACCAAGGAAGCACCTCTAGTTGCCATCTGAGGAGTGGCCACTGGAGGTGTTCTTATGCTGTAATCTAAACACTGCCTGTTCTCTGAAAAGGCAATGTTTACAACAAAAAGCCTGCAAGGACATGGTATAAACACCAGAACAACTTCATTAAGCTGCAGTTGTTCTGGTGACTACAGTGTCAATTTAATACAAAATTTGGTTAACCATCTTGGCAAAAAAATACTGGCAAAGATTTCACCAAAAAAATGTAATGTTAATAATGTACATACATAATACCAGTTAAAGTTCCAAGAGTGAAGTAATTTGCCTACAGAAACAGTCATGCATGATCATTCCAACTCTGATTGCATAATCTTTTACGTCTGTGCAATAGGTAGAAGATATATAAATACATGTTGTGACATTGCTTCTGCATACCAGACACAAAACAGAATATATATATATCCATATTTAGGTGGTACATTTCCTTATTTACATAAAACTTAAACTTCCCCGAAGTTCTCCTTACCTATCTGATCATTTCCATTGCAAGATGCAAAATGAAGCGCTGTTCGCCCTTTGTCATCTGCAGCACATGGATCTGCTCCCTCATCAAGCAAACGCTGGACTGAAAGTGAAAACAAGAGTGAGATTAGTGCTTACATCATCTGTCAAGTATCACATCCAATATCAAAATCATACAATACATACCTGTATCCAGGTCATTGCCATTTGCCGCTTCTCGTAACTTCTTTAGAGCTGCAAATTAAGAAAACATTTTGTTATACAATGTTGGATAAACTTAACACAAACATTCTGTGCCATCAGCACTTCCAAGGCGAGGCAAGAGATGTGGTCTATGCAGAAGCAACTAACCTGGTGTTTTGCACATGCTGCTTACTCAATAGCTTTACTTCACATGTGGAACATCTTACCATATGAGATTACAAAGAGCAGTTTTAACATAGCATTTTGTATAGCATGAAGGATAATATTTCCAATAGTTCTGAATGCCTCAGAATAGGCCCAATAATTTGCTTATGACCCAAATGGGTCCATTCACAAATAGCTTGACTCGCGGCTCGACAATGAGTCAGAGTGATTGGTTTTGTACTCCTAAAAAAAATCCTTTACTGGGGCGGCGCTTGGCTACGGAGGAGAACGGTCGCATGCCGGCTGAGCTCCGAGCAAACCAACGAGAAAACCCGCTATTTACCCCCTTCTCAGGGTTGCCATCACCCGTGGGGGACTACCACAGCACCATAAGCCCGATGGGGAGGAAAAGTAAAAAGCTCCGACCCGAAAAGCCCACGATGGGCATGAACATCGACGAAATGTGGCGGCAGGCCCGAGGAGCCGCGAGCGCCAACATGGCGTCTTTACACGGAGGGTGCTCGGACTTCTATGCCGAGATGTCGGACGAAGAGGAGAAGAGCCCTTACCCGGCAAGACACAACCCATCGCCAGCACAATCCCAACAGCCACCGCCGCCTGTGGCCCCCACGCCGGTGAGCATGGAGGCCATCAGGGAACTCATGGCGGAACACCACAATAAGATCTCGGCGGAGGTGGCCTCAATTAAAGACACGCTGCAGGGCCTAACAGGGCGTCTGGGAGTGGTGGAAATCGCCTCCAACACAAATACCAGCCAAATCCAAAGGCTGCAAAATGAGATACAAGAGGTAAAACAACGACTCCTTCAAAACGACCTAAAAATGGCCGACTTTGAGGACAAACGCCGCCTCACACACCTCAAGGTAAGAGGCATTACAGACAACCTACCTGACACTGAGCTCCCGCATGTCGCAAGGCGGCTCCTCGCGGCCCTATTAACTCCCAAGACAGCCAAAGCCATAACCCTGGACGGCATTTTACGGGTACCTAAGCCCCTCAAAGCCCCTACCGCAGCCACGAGGGACGTGATTATACAATTCCAGACCCTAAGGGACAGATCAGCGGTTCTAGCGGCGGCTAGAAACCATCCGAATTATCTCTTTGAGGAGATGTCCATCTCATTCTATGCAGATCTTTCTGGGGCAACGCTAGCATGGAGACGTTCCCTGCGCCCATTAACATCCCTCCTGCGGGCTCAACACATCCAGTATCGCTGGGCCTCTGCTCACACCTTGCTAATCACTAAAGGCGATACCACGATTACAGCGCGACACATACATGAGGCACCGGAGATACTAGGAAAGCTAGGTCTCCCTACGACCTCGTTCACACAGCAAGGAACATCACAACCTACCGACAACCCACCGAACTGGGACACAGCCAGCGCAGCGGAATTTATCCCCAGAAGATTGATTGGAACAGCCGGAGGCACAGGTGATCCCTGAATGATCCACCAGAGGTGCTTCTCCCAGCTCCTCAACTGGCACACCACCCCCCACCTACGAAGTCCACTTCGGCCCCACACTTTCCCAGACCGGGACTTTCTCTAACCACATCTATAAAGATCACCCCTAAGCTGGATGGGCCTTCCCGCCTGATGGGCAGAAGCTGCTAGAGCCGACGAGAAAACCACACGATGCAGGGCTCCTACCCATGCGTTGTGCACCAGCCGGGACATTGTCACCGTTGAGCGCAACCTACAGCCCAGAACAGTGGCATTGACATTACCTTTGTCTACCGAACCGACTAGTACCTATAGGTACCCAACAACGCAATACTACACAGGCTACTGTAGGGGTACTATGTCCCAACATGTTTTGTTATGTGCATGTTCTTTCCTTTTATTTTTCATACTCTCTTGTTCCTTCAATGTGGTCTTCAGCGGCATTATTGGCGGGCATTACAGCTCAGAGTCAGTATGCTTCCACTTTCTATTGGCGCAAGGCATTTCCATACACTACTTAGGCGACAAAACTCACACAAAGCGAACTCCCACACCCACCCCATAGGTGCATGATACACACCTCTCACAGTTCATAGAGACAGCATGGCGCAACCTTAAACTTAATCTATAAACGAATAGTCCTACATCACAATCGACACTGCGTTAATCTACAGGTTAGCCTATAGTTGATAGTTTGCCTAACATGCCTACTCTTATATCATTTTCTTTTATTGTCAATCCCTGCTTTATAGCACACTGTCTTAACGACAGCTAGATCTACGCAATGATAAAACACGTCTTCTTGATCTTCAACGAGACCAACAAATGTTGAGACTGCCTAACGTAACCTGTTTAAACTAATGTAACACTGTTAGAAATCAGAATGTTTCTATATGCTTTTTTTTTTTTTAAATGTGCTGTTTACTCTGCCACGCTTTCAAATGCTAAACTGTTATATCAAAGCTTGC
The DNA here is from genome assembly GCF_036172605.1 of Pelobates fuscus. NCBI lineage: Eukaryota > Metazoa > Chordata > Amphibia > Anura > Pelobatidae > Pelobates > Pelobates fuscus. The sequence goes on from NC_086323.1 coordinate 112,718,814, forward strand.
AGCTGCTGTTGTGGCCCTGCAGGCCTAATGTCACTTCATGCACAACAAAATAAAGAATTAAAAAAAAATAAATAAATAAAAAATAATCCTTTACTGACATCAATGTGGAACTGGTTGAGGGGCTGAAATCAAGGCAAACTCAACTCAAGTGAGTGTGCACAGAATCCCCTCTTACAGACTGTCAATTCAATGTACTTTTTTCTTGTGCATGCCAGAGATGATGATTTTTGAATGATTCAGGATTGATCTTAGATCACTATGGCTTGGTGAATAGAACCATATATTAGCCACAACCTAAAAAAAAATACTAAAAACTAATTTTGTAAATTTTTTCAATCAATTTTTTTTTATTATTTTACACAATTAAGTTAATGTTAGCGAAGAAATGGAAATCTAAAGTTAAACACTACATTGTTATGTAGTTTACATCATTTGACATACATTGGCTCTGAATCAATCCCACCCTTCATCAATAAAAGAGAAACAAAAAAGGTATATATTACAGTCTTTCATGGAATAGATCCTCCCACATATCGCACTGCTTGAACTGATTAGTGTGCCAAGGTACTGTTTCTGCTGCCATTTGTTTAATTTCTCAAACTGACAAAAATAGGTCTTTAAGGAACAGCTTGCTCCCTGACAAGTCCAACAAGTGACTTGTCATGTGATAACAGATCCTGGACACACATTACCATGCACAGCACCAATCATTACAAATACAGGTTTTGAACTTGAGCTTGCTCCCAGGGAGCAGCACATGCAAGTTCCTCCTTTTCACATTGACAAACCAACTTATTAATATAAGTTGTTATGAGAGCCAAAAAGTGTAATTCCTGGCTCTATGACAAATAATGCTTTTTGGTTTAGTAATGAGCTTCACTTTATATATAAAAAAAAAAAAAAACTATTACGTCAGTCTGAGAATTCATTAAAACACTTCCCAAACAGTACCCTGGAACCATAACCACGTCAATAAGCTAAAATGATTATTTTGCCTTAAGCGTCAAACCTAGATGTTTACAAAGTACTCTGTACTTGCATACGCAAGCTAAGATTTTATCCGTTTAAGAATAAAAGTAGTGATCTATTTCCCTTCTTTGAGCAGCAAGAATACTGTATGTGGTGAACTTCCTGTAAATGCTTGTGCACCTGTCACTATATCCTGAATGTAAAGGTACACTGAGCACTAATGACTTATGTTCATTGCACATCTTTAGAGTATAGATTTTCCTGATCCCAGTTTCCTTGCAAAATTGTTTTTCAAAATTCCTGCAGCTATATTACACAATATGATGGTGATGGCTTTTTAAATCTTTGTTGCTATTCAAATGCTGTTCAAGTACTGAACATGAACAGCAGAAAAATAAAACCCACCTCCTTCTAAGCCACAACAGTAAGCAGCTGAGATGATAGCAACCACAATATGGCTGCTCTCAGCTAATTCAGTTTCACTCAGAGAAAGAGCTGACCTACGTATCCAATAAACCTCTGCGCAACAAAAAACTTTATGGAAAGAGAAATACCCTACACAGCAGAAATAACTTTTAGAGTGGGATGCAGGGGTGTGTAATTTTATACACACACAGTTTTTTTTTTTGGTTTTTTTTTTAAGGAAAACCTTGGATCCTTTTGCTTGCCTAGGCCTAATGCATATTGAAGCTGGCCTAAGCAGGTACAGTGACACAGAATTGAGTACTGTGAAATAGCCAATCTCCAAAAACTAAGTGAGGCACTAGCTAGCTGGTGCGGTGTTGGTAATTCCACATATTTATTAGGAAGGAAAATTATATTATTAGGAATACACCAAGACTAGAAAACACATTGACAGAATTCATTAAAGGGTTACTCCAAGCACAATCACCACTTAAGCAATTTGAAGTGGTCATGGTGGTAGGAGTCAATATATACAGTGTTTTAGCTTGACGCACTGCCCATCCATAAATATTTTTAACTGTGTGATGTGAACTAGTTGCACTCCAAGCACACATGATTTGTTCTGGGCTACCTGATGTAAATTCTGCACATAGATTACATCTGTTGTATGCACACGGTGACAACAAATGTGAAAATCTCCCCTCCCACCCTACCTTTCATTATGCGCTCCCTCCGCACTTTTTTTTTTTTAATCCCTGGTTTCTGCCTCCCTCCCCTTGCTGGCCCAGAGCGCACACATGCACTCAAAGAAGGCAAAATGGTCCAATCACAGTTTTGAATTCCTAACACTATAGTGTTCCTTTAACAGAGGAATATTAATATTAAAGGAACACTATAGGATCATAAACACAAATGTCTATTTCTGGCCCTATAGTGTTAAAAATACTAATTAGGTCGCTGGCCCCCCTTAAATAGGCTAAAAACTCACCTTTAGGTCAGTGCTGTAAGGGTTGCCACCAGTGTGTACAAGTGATGTCCAGGAAAACTTAGTGGATCTCTAACCTTTTCATCACCTGTATCTATTAATGGACACCATGTTAAAAGTGCCGCTGAATTTCTAATCAGCAAGATTTCTTTGTGGATGTATGACTTTACTTCCCTATTGTACCATCTGAATTCTAGATACAAAAGGGCAGCACTTTCCACATTAAGTCCATTAATAGACACAAATAAATAGTGTCCAGGAAGACGGGTGGATCTGGTAACCCTAACTCAGGGGTAGCCAGCTTTTAACAGCCCAGATGTTGTGGACTGTATTTCCCATAATGTTCTTACAGCCATAATGCAGGCAAAGTATCAGGGGAGATGTAGCCCACATCTGGAGTGCTGAAGGTTCCCTACCCTAATTAGCAAGAGTTTACTTTTTTATCCCTTGTACCATTATGCGCTCCCAGCATATTAAAGGAACACATCAAGCACCAAAACATCTTAATCTAAATTAAGTTGTTATGGTGCAAAAAGGCCCCAGGGCGCATTCTTACCTTCAGGGGTTAAATCTTTCTCAAACTGTTTAACCCCGAAGTTGACCCCAGCGCGGATCTTACCCAGCCCCGTGGCATTCGGCTTCCCCTGCTTGCCTGACAGTGGTCAGCTGACGGCCTCAGCCAATCAGTACTCCCCATTCACAAAACTGGCTTGGAAAGATAAGAATGCACACAGGGGTCTCTTGGCACCATAACAACTTCCTTTAGATGATGTTGTTGTGGTGCCTTATGATGCCTAAATTGTACACAGTAACAATAACAGTTATTGCTGGTGGCCTCCACCTCTTTTATGATAAGTTCTGTGTGTAATGCGCTATGCGCACACTCATTGCCCCGCCACCGGTCTGGCTCACCGTAGGTCTCTCTACCCAGCGGGCACGGTCGGTGTCGGTGAAGGCGATGAGTCTTAACTCGACCCCCAGGACTCCTCCGCGGCTTCTCCGACTCTTCCCAGAGCACTCTGAGCAGCTCGGGCACCACTGACAGACAGAGCTCCCCGCCCGCTCCCCCCGGCCGCGGCTCGGAGGGCACAGAGCCCTGAGCCTGCTCCTCCTGCTCCATCCGCTCCACTGCAGGCTGAGGGGGAACCAACAGGCCGCAGAAACCATGGCAACAGGCGGCGACCAATCACAGAGCGCGAGGGCGACAGCTGGAGCTGACGTAACGCCTGGCGAACCAATAGGAGTTGGCGCTGCTGTGCTGCTAGTAGATAGATGACAGCTACTTCCCCTTACTGTACAGTTCCCGCCTGGCTGGGAGGGCTGGTCACGTGGCTAACATGTTGTTGTGTGTGTCCTGGGCAGGATAGCTACACTGAGATAAAACAGAAAGTGGCCAGGCAGGGGTTATACAGGCTGAGTGGGCAATGCTTTGAGTTTACATTAAAACAGAGAAACATATGCTCTACTTAGGATATATCTAAGATAAATGTATCTCACATCCAGGGTTATTCACTGAATCTAAAAGGGGGTCATACCCCCTGAAAAATTAGTATTTTATGTAGAATGAATCCTTCTGAAATACTCATATTGAATTTCACTGAAATTAAAACCCAGTCAAGAAAAATACAGAAACAAAGTATTTCCCCTCCGCCTGACTATTTATGACACAAAGCTAGTAGGGAATTGGATGTGTCTATGGAGGATTAACCATAAGGTGATTGTAGGCAGCCACTTAGGACCCAGGAGTTGGACAAGGGCCCTTGAACTATTACTTTGTTTGGCCCTTATTAAACATCCCTATGTGAAGAGTGGAAATGGCGGCCCCCCAAAAGAGTAACCTTCCAATGGCCCTATGGAATCTTAACCCTTCTCTGAAAAATAATTGTAAATATGAATGTTCTCAGCCAATGAATGGTATCCAAAAAGGAACTGTGGTGGAATCTCGGTAAAAATAAATTTAGTAGGCCGAGATTACCACGTGGCATGTGTACGTGCATATGCTGACGTATCGATCAGTTGGTTGCACGAGGCAAGATACGATCAGTAGTGTACGGAGCATGTGCAAGAATACAGGATATAGTATTCCCCTCCTCCATTATGCTGGACAAGCCATGCGGTCAAACAGGAAGTTAATTCTTATTTGTGTTGATTGGTTAAGAGAATGTGCGGGTGGAGCTTAATATGGGAGGAGTTATATGCCTATATAAGGAGCCTGCACTATTGTCCGGGGCTCAGAACTTGTGGTATTTTGGTGACGCTAGTCCCTCTGAGTCCCGATCGGTGATCCAATAAAGAATCTCTTCCTTCCTGAAGAAACCTGTGTCCATCTCTCTGTGCTTGGCTTCCGTCAGTTTCTCCGGTATCATTTGGTGCATTGGCCGGGAAGCTCATCGTTCAACGGTAGCTGAGAGGCAGAGGCGTGAGACGGTCTATCTTTGCCCACGTTCTCTACGGCTGCACCCCTGAACTTCTGCGTGGACCTCCCTTCGTCTCGGCGCCACTGGGCCGTTGTCCAGGAGATCATCGGCCTCTACGTGAGAAGTGCTGGGGTGTCCCCGTCGATGAGTGTGAACTCAGGTTCAGGAACGAGGAGGTAAGACAACTGCTGTTTTAGACGGCAGGACCCACTAGGGGTATACCGATTGTGCGGTAGGCCCAAAGGGGTTTTTGAATCTGTGTATCTGCCCCCTCTGTCGGAGGGAAGGAGCGAAGGCGCACCGCTCGATCGAACGCTCTTTAGTCAGACCGTTTGATTCTGTTAGTCAGGCGGGGCTCTGGTGTAAATAGCCCTAGCCGGACACCGGTGTCTTGTCTAGACTAGCGTTCTAGGGTGTATATTTTGTTCGCTAGGTCGGAGGGACCGGGAGACTAAGCGGCGTCTGTGTAAATTCGGTTCGCTAGTTCTCATCCTATCTGGGCTAAGTGGGAAGGCGTGTAAATTTGGAACCCACTAGACTTTTGATAGTGCGACTAAGAGGCGTCTGTGTAAATTCGGTCCTCTAGCTCGCTATATATGTGGTGATTGGGCAGTGTGGCTAACCAAAACGTATGTAGATTGTTTTTAGGTAGTCCATCAAGGTACTGGCCAATAGTTTAGTTGGGAATTGTAAATGTGTTAACGATTGTTTTAGTAAAGTGTATATCTTGTTAGATAGCGCGAGCTCAGCCGTCTAGCGAGAGTGTTAATAGTGTGTTGCTGTATTATAGTGCACGGTACCATAACCCTGTATATTTACTGACACTGTATATAAGTACTAATCACTGTCGTCCATTGCATGTTTTAACACCATAACCACTAATAATTGTATTGTGACCTTAACTTGTGCTTTGACCTATGCTAACCGTACTGTAACCGCTATTTGTAAAAGACGATGTTACTGGGGTGTGTTATAGACGGGTAATTCGTATATAGAGAATTATAGCGTGGGTGACTGTATAGTTACGCCAAAGGGCATAATATTGATTATATAGTGACTGGTGTAACAGCTGTGTGTGTACGGGAATTCCCTGAGTGTTTATTGTTATTGTGTACGTTTCACTTGGTAACCGTACCACGTGGTGCTGTTGCCAGAGGAAACGGGTGTGACTGTTGAATAGTACGCGTGTATAGTATTCGTTGTCGACGACGTTCCATTGTTAAGTATGGGTGCGTCGCAGTCAACGATTCCGGATCCCTTAGGTTGTATGGTGAAGAATTTTAAAAAGGGATTCAAAACTTGTGATTTTGGGGTTAAGATGTCTCCTGTACGTTTAGTTACTTTGTGCACTAGGGAGTGGCCTACTTTGGTTGCGGCATGGCCGCCACGTGGCAGTTTGGATCCAACTCTGGTACAGCGCTTACACGTGGCTGTATCAGGTAGGCCTGAACTTTACGGCCAGTTTCCTTATATTGACTGTTGGAGACAGGCCGTAAATGACTCGCCAAAATGGCTCCAGACATGCCACGAGGAGCAGTGTCGCCTCATGGTAGCTAGGACTTGTTCGTCCACTAGGACTGGTGTTAGGCCCATTTTGGACACGCCCCCTGAGTCCGAGATCCCTTTGCCGCCCCCTTACTTTCCGTTAAGAGGAAGTGACGCAAACGCAGGAAGTCCTGCACCCCTCCCCTCATTACCCTCATCCACTTCCGCTTCCTCCTCCAGTACAGGATCCACCCCCCCTCGTACTAAATCTCTCCTTCCGGAACCAGAACCCACCCCCATTAGAAACGAATATCCTGATTTGGCGCCACTTCAGACTTCCGGTCAAGCTTCATCTAGCTTGGCTCGAAGTGTTTTATTTACGACCTTTTCCCAAAGCCAACCTCCCACATCCCCATACCCTATCTCTCCCCGACCGGAACCCATGACTGACGCCTCTCTACGTAGCCCCATCCAAACCCGACAGTTGACTGGTGCCCAACAATTAAAGCACTATCAGATGCCTCTTCGTCTGAATCCCGGGTCAGCTTATATCGATGCCGCAGGTCAAATGGCACACGCTGACCCAGTCTTCGTATATGTCCCATTTACCACAACCGATCTTTTAAACTGGAAGACCCATAATTCCTCGTATACTGAGAAACCACAAGCCATGACTGATCTGTTCACCTCAATAGTACAGACGCATAATCCGACATGGGCTGATTGCCAGCAGTTACTAATGACTTTATTTAACAATGAGGAAAGGACAAGAATAAATCAAGCAGCCATTAAAGCATTAGAAGATAAAGCCCGTACTTTAAACCAAGCCAATCCAGCAGCATGGGCCGCAACACATTATCCCAACACTGATCCCGATTGGAACGTAAATGGTGCTGATATGGTTCAACTCAGAGCCTATAGAGACGCTATAATTGCTGGCATGAAAGCCGGAGGAAAGAAAGCTATTAACATGTCGAAGACAGTTGAGGTGATCCAGAAAAGCGATGAAGCGCCCAGTGTCTTTTATGACCGATTATTGGAGGCATACCGCTTGTATACCCCCTTTAATCCGGAAGACGCAGATAATTCCCGAATGGTTAACTCCGCCTTTGTCAGCCAAGCATACGGAGATATTAAGCGCAAGCTACAAAAGTTAGAAGGGTTTGCAGGTATGTCCATCACCCAACTAATGGAGGTAGCAAATAAGGTTTATATGAACAGGGATACAGAAAGTAAGAAAGAGGAAGAGCGCAAGATGCGTAAAAAGGCTGATATGCTAGCGGTAGCGATCGCAGGCGTAGATAGACGGGGCCCAGATAGAGGCGATAGTAAGTGGAATGAGGAACCTCTAAGTAGAAATCAGTGCGCTTACTGTAAGGAAGAAGGGCATTGGAGAAATGAGTGTCCGCGAAGAGAACAGTCTGAGAGAGACAGACCTAGGTCAGGTTACGGAAACTTTAGAGGCAGAGCGAGAGGTAGAGGAGGCCCCGGAGGGAGTAATGGTTATAGAGGGAGTAATGGGAACAGAGGAAGTGTTCGGGAAGATAGGTATATTCCAGCAGCGCAAAGGTCCCGCGATAGAGAAGGTAGGGACTTTGTAGGATTGGCTGACACGGTCATGGAGGACTATTGATACCGACCGGGCTCCATCCCCCTTGGTCGAGCGGAGCCTATGGTCGATGTATCAATAGGGGGAAAAAGGAGTGCGTTCATGATCGACACTGGTGCTGAACATTCAGTGGTGACTAATCTAGTTGCTCCTCCATCTGGAAGGACTATTACTGTGATAGGAGCAACTGGAAGAAGTGCTGAAAAACCGGTTCTTAAAAGTCGACTCTGTACATTGGGAGGCCACATAGTAAAACACCAATTCCTTTATATGCCTGAATGTCCAGTCCAATTGCTGGGACGTGATATGCTATCAAAATTACAAGCGCAGATTACGTTCCTACCAAATGGAACAACATCTTTAAAGTTTAATGGACCTTCAGGTATTATGACTTTATCTGTACCAAAGGAAGAAGAGTGGCGACTTTATACAGTGTTGACTAGCCAAAACCCTAGGAGTGATGAGACATTATTCAACATACCAGGAGTTTGGGCAGAGAACAACCCACCAGGACTGGCCCGCAATATTCCACCTATAAAAATTGAACTAAAACTTGGGGTTTATCCAGTAAGCCTACGACAATACCACATCCCGCAGAAGGCTAAGAAGAACATTCAATCTTATCTGGATAAGTTCATACGGTATGGTATCCTAAAATTCTGTACTTCCCCCTGGAACACCCCATTGCTGCCTGTTCAAAAGCCCGGTACAGATGAGTATCGACCTGTGCAGGACTTGAGAGCAGTCAATGATGCGGTTGTTAGTATACATCCAGTCGTACCCAATCCATATAACCTGCTTGCTTTAATTCCGGGCGGGGCTACTTACTTCACAGTCTTAGATCTCAAAGATGCCTTCTTTTGCCTCCGAATTGCCGCAGAAAGTCAATGTATTTTCGCTTTCCAATGGGAGAACGCTGTAACGGGCTCAAAACGCCAAATGACTTGGACAAGACTGCCCCAAGGGTTTAAAAATTCACCTACCCTATTTGGTTCAGCTCTAAGTCAAGATCTACTGGATTTCGAGTCTATCCCAGGAGAGTGTGTATTGTTACAGTATGTAGATGACTTGTTGATAGCAGCAGTTACAAAAGAAAAATGTCAGCAAGCAACGCACGATCTACTACACATTCTCTGGAAGGCAGGATACAAGGTGTCCAGAAAGAAGGCTCAGTTGTGTTTGCCAACTGTCAAGTATCTGGGATTCCATATCTCTGAAGGTCAAAGAATTATGGGGCCAGAGAGAAAAGAAGCTGTCTGCCAAATACCAATACCCAAGAATAGAAGACAAGTGCGAGAATTCTTGGGGGCAGCAGGCTTCTGTAGGATATGGATTCCCAGCTATGCGATACTGGCAAAACCTCTGTACGCAGCCATCAAAGGTACAGAGCACGACCCCTTCTTATGGACTCAAGAACAGCAAACGGCATTTGAAGATGTGAAGAAGGCTTTGATGAGTGCCCCAGCATTAGGTCTACCTGATCACACACGACCATTCTACCTGTACGTACATGAGCAAAGAAGAATGGCTGTGGGAGTATTGACACAGTACTTGGGATCATGGCAAAGACCTGTTGCCTACATGTCTAAGCAACTGGATGCAGTGGCCAGCGGACTTCCACCTTGTCTAAGAGCCGTAGCTGCAGCCGCCCTGCTAGTAGCTGAAGCCGATAAACTCACTCTGGGTCAAGAACTTTATGTACGAGTCCCACATGCAGTACAGACGTTGTTGGATTACAAAGGAAATCATTGGTTTAGTAATAGCCGTATGACCAAGTATCAAGCAATGTTGTGTGAAAACCCAAGAGTGCATTTAGAGACTGTAAACACCTTAAATCCAGCTACCCTCTTGCCGCAACCTACTGAAAGTCAACATGATTGTTTGGAAGTAATGGATGAAGTATTCTCAAGTAGACCAGATCTTCGTGATTTTCCCATCCAGAACCCCGATGTTCAATATTACACCGACGGCAGTAGTTATGTGAAAGAAGGGATCCGCTATGCAGGATATGCAGTAACAACAATAGACAAGGTGATAGAAGCTCGGCCACTGGCAAAAGGAACATCAGCACAAAAGGCAGAATTGATAGCACTAACACGAGCGTTACAATTGGCTGAAGGTTTAAGAGTAAATATCTATACGGACTCTAAGTATGCGTTTTTAACCACTCATGCCCACGGAGCTTTGTATAAAGAAAGAGGACTACTGAATTCAGAAGGCAAAGAAATTAAATACGCAGCTGAAATCCTACAACTATTGGAAGCAGTGTGGGAGCCGAAAGAAGTCGGTATTATACATTGTCGAGCGCATCTGAGAGGAGATGGTGATGTAACAAAAGGAAATCGGATGGCAGATAGTGCAGCTAAGCGTGCTGCTGAATCAGGAAGACAGGAGTATGTGGGGCATATAGCTGCTCTAATACCAACCCCACTGTCTCAATGGACTCCAGTTTATACAACTCAAGAAGAGGAGTGGTTAAAGACTGAACCGGGAAAGTATTTGGAGAACAAGTGGTATCAGCTAGAAGATGGAAGAATAGTTATACCAGCATCACTAGCAGTAGAAATTGTCCAGAACTATCATAACGGGACACATTCTGGGAGAGACAGTACAGAAGAATCTCTCAGGAAACATTTCTACATACCAAGATTGTCCAACTTGACTCAGGCCATTGTACGTAGATGTGTAACGTGTGCTAAAAATAATGCAAGACAAGGACCAGTAAAGCCACCAGGAGTCCAGTTTATGGGGGGACTCCCCATGTCCGATCTACAAATAGACTTTACAGTGATGCCTAAATCGGGTGGACATAGTTACCTGCTGGTAATTGTGTGCACCTATTCAGGCTGGGTAGAAGCATGTCCTACTCGTACAGAGAAAGCAGGAGAAGTTGTGAGATTCCTGCTACGAGAGATAATACCCCGATATGGACTACCCTGTTCTATAGGATCGGACAATGGTCCAGCTTTTGTTCACCAGTGCCTACAACAACTGACTCATATGCTTGGTATAAAGTGGAGGCTTCATACTGCATATAGACCCCAGAGTTCTGGTAAGGTAGAGAGAATGAATAGAACTATTAAGGACCAGTTGGCTAAAATGTGTCAGGAAACCCAACTTAAGTGGAACGTTCTCTTACCTATAGCTCTATTGCGAATCCGCAGTACCCCTATGTGGCGAAACCAGCTTCGCCACTGTGAACTGGAGAGGCCTGGCTGCTAGCCTCCTGCCCTGCGACTACGGCCCATGGACATATTGCTCTATAAACACTATATTTGGGCATGTAATAATTTATATTGCTGCTACTGGCCCTTTAAAATCAGCGATGGACATATTGGGACTTTTGGGACTAATGTCCCTTTAAGACTTTGTAACATATCACAGTAATACTGTCTTAAATATTATGTAGGTATTTATGTGTTCAGTTAAACTGGGGATATGTAGAAATGTGTGTTTTATGTGTTAAATGTATCAGTATGTAATTTTATGTCTTTTACTGTCTTTTTGCAACCATGTGGTTAATGGAGTCTGACTCTAGTCCTAGATAATTGGATTACTTCTCCAATTATCTCCAGGGCAGAAGGGAGGAAGCCGGGATGCATTGTGGGGGATGTTTTACTTCTGTTTGGGCCAGATTGTGCCATGCTGCAAGCCAGGGCCCAAAAGATACTTTTAGTAACTTTTGAACCCCTGGTCGGATTCATGCCATTTTTTAATATGTTGTTCCCCTGAATGGATTGATTGTGGATATGTATTTTTATGTGAATGTGATGTATGGTTTTAAAGTTATGAAAGTTGTGTAAAAGTATATTTTACTCTGTATGCATAATGGGATTATGTGTCTGTCAGACCTTCCGGCATCCGTACTCCGGGGACTTCCGGGTAGACGGAGCGCGGCCACTCCCCCTCCTCTGACGCGGTCACTCCCAGGATACAAAGGGAGACCGCGGCAACACCTCAGTGCTGGATCAATTTGAAAGCCTCCCGCGAAAACTTCAAATCTTAGTGTATCTGTGTTTACCTCTACTGTGTATCGGACCCGGACTGTTTATCGTTTACCTGCCTTCTCCTCTCCTCGACCACGGACTTGCCTTTGGATACTCTTTTGTCTGCAGCAACCTTAATCCTCTCTGAGAAACATCTCTCATCAAACCGGATTACCACCCCTACAAAGCTAAGTAGAACTCATCTGCCTAAACAGGAGTATTGTTATCCTGCATCTCTGCTTACCTTCTTTTGCTTCAACCTAACTAATTGTTCTGCTGCCATTTAACAATTCTACATTGGAATCTCATCTCTGTTCAGACTAATAATTGCCTCAACCTAATCTTCTCTGCAAATCCTACTGCTGCTTAATTTTCTGACAAGGAATTAAAGAGACAGCTCAACTTGAATTTTACTTTATTTCAATTATAACAATTTAATAAACAATTTCAGTTATCTACAGTTGTGATCCATATTGTCAATAAGTGACCATTACAGATTGATCCAGCCTTCTTAATGGATCCAGTAGATCTCACTTCTGAAATCACAAGATTGAACCAAAGAGTGGATACGCTTACTCAAGGCATGCAAGACCTACAGGTCACCAATGAACGAATCCTTACTTATGTAAGGGACTTACAAACACACACTCCTCATACCGTTACACACTCGGCTAGTGATCCTGCTGTTTCCAACCCCGAAAAGTTTTCTGGAGACAGGTCCCAATACCGAGAATTTATCAATTCTTGCAAATTGTTAATTGCCTTGAAACCTAGATCATATCCCACCGAAAGATCTAAGGTTTGTTCTGTTATTTCATTTTTAAGAGGCGAACCCATGGCCTGGGCTCATTCCTTCCTGGAGAATGATGACCCCATATTGGATTCCCTGGATGAATTCTTCGAAGCCATGTCTCTCCTTTACGAGGACCCTAATAAACAAGCAACTGCAGACTTAACCATTAGAACACTGCAGCAAAGAAACAGGCCTGTCGAAGATTATATTGCTGAATTCAAACGATGGGCACCAGAAACTCAGTGGAATGACATAACTCTACGTAACCAGTTCCGTATTGGGTTATCTGAAGCTGTCAAGGATGAGCTCTCCAGGACAGAACTACCTACTACACTGAATACTCTTATCCAATTGTCAATCAGCATTGACAGACGACTTAGGGAAAGAAAAGCTGAGAAGTCACTCACTAGCTCCCTATGGAAAAAACCCTTCACTTCTTCACGAGCACCAGAGATACCTGTAACTCCCACAGAACCTATGGAAATAGGGGTTTTGAGAAGTCCTCTTACTCCAGAAGAGAGAACCAGAAGAAGACAAATGAACCTCTGCATGTACTGTGCTTCACAAGAACATGTGGTCCCAAAATGTCCTCTATTGAAACGTCCTAGAGGCGGTAAGCATGGTTCTACTACGAATGTAATGAGTGTACTTCCTCCTAAAACTACCTCTCATCTCTCCTCTGTTTCTCTCATATTACAGTGGGACAAAGAAAGGATTACCACTGATGCCATTATCGATTCCGGTGCTAATGGGGTTTTCCTGGACTCATCCTTTGTTACAAAAAATAAAATTCCTTGTGTTCAAAAACGTAATTCCGTCTCTGTCAGAGTTATTGATGGCTCCTTAATATCCTCGGGGCCCATTCGTTCTGAAACTATCCCTTTAAGAACTACTACCAATCATATCCATTCTGAATTTCTTGTTTTTGATGTTATAAATTCTCCTCTTTATCCAATTATATTAGGAATCGACTGGTTGCGGACTCACAACCCATATATTACATGGGCTCCTTTCTCTCTCACCTTTAACTCTGCATATTGTAAAGGAACATGTCTACAACACATCCCCATTCTACAAGTTACTAAAGAAACCCCCATACCTTCCATCTATTCTGAGTTCGCCGATGTATTCAGTAAAAAGGAAGCGGAGACACTTCCTCCTCATCGACCTTATGATTGTCCGATTGACCTTGTTCCTGGTGCTCCTATCCCTTTTGGACACATTTACCCTCTCTCTGAATCAGAGTTAAAAACCCTCAAAGAATACCTGGATGAGAACCTCCGTAAAGGGTTCATTAGACCTTCCTGTTCACCAGCCGCTTCCAGCATGTTTTTTGTAAGGAACAAGGATCAGACTATACGCCCAATCATCGACTACAGGTCATTAAATAAAATAACTATCAAGAATCGTTACCCTCTTCCCCTGATCAATGAGTTGATCGAAAGATTAAGAACAGCTACCATCTACACTAAACTTGACCTTCGTGGGGCATATAACCTTGTTAGAATCAAGGCCAATGATGAATGGAAAACGGCGTTCAGGACCCGATATGGCCTTTACGAATATCTTGTCATGCCCTTCGGGCTCTGTAACGCCCCTGCAACCTTTCAGCATTTCATAAACGATATCTTCAGAGATCTCCTAGACGTTTGTGTCATCATCTACTTAGATGATATTCTCATCTACTCCAACAACCTTGAGGAACACAGAAAACATGTGAGATGGGTATTATCCAGATTAAGAACACACAAATTATATGCAAAACCAGAAAAATTTATTTTTGAAGTCAATGAAATCACTTTTTTGGGATACGTTATCTCCCCTCATTCCATAAGTATGGATACCTCAAAAATAGATTGTATTGTCAATTGGTCTACTCCTGCTAATATTAAGGACTTACAACGTTTTTTGGGATTTGCCAACTTCTACAGGAAGTTCATTAAAAATTACTCCAATGTAGCTCATCCGCTTAACCTGCTCAATAGCAGTAAACGTTCCTTTGCTTGGAACGAAGAGGCTCAAGCAGCCTTTGATGAATTAAAACGGAGATTTACAAGTGCTCCCATTCTCCAACTCCCTAATCCTGATTTTCTCTACGTCATGGAAACAGATGCTTCTGACGCAGCTATCGGGGCTGTCCTTTCTCAACAACGATCGCCTCAAGATCCTCTCCATCCAGTGGCTTTTTTCTCACGATCTATGTCTCCTGCTGAACGAAATTATCCTATAGGAGAAAAAGAATTGTTAAGTATTAAAGCAGCATTCGAAAACTGGCGACACATACTTGAAGACTCACGCACTCCTGTAATTGTTTACACTGACCACAGGAACCTTGAATATCTTCATTCGAACAAAACTCTCTCTGCCAGACAAGTAAGATGGAATCTTTTCTTTGCCCGATTCAATTTTCAAATTATTTACAGACCTGGATCCAGAAACAAAAAAGCAGATGCTCTGTCCAGGATTCAACAAGATCTTCCTGTGATTGAAACTCCCCCACCTAAAATCATAGGTATCATTTCGTCATTAATAGATGATATTAAACATCTTAAAGAAGAAGATCTTGAGCTTCCCAAACAAAAGAAACTATCAAAAAAGGACGGTCTCTACTACTTCAAAAACAGGTTATACATTCCTCCCTTGTTTAGGAATAAAATTCTCACCTTAATACATGATTCCCCTCTGGCTGGTCATCCTGGTACAAGGAAAACACTGGAGCTGTCTAAAAGATATTACTGGTGGCCTCGCCAGGACAGAACCATAGAATCTTATGTCAAAACCTGTCCAACCTGTCTGAGATCAAAATCTGACCATCATCCACCATTCGGTCAACTATTAAGCCTGCCGATCCCAGAAAGACCTTGGCAGTCCATTTCAATGGATTTCTTGGTGGAACTCCCTCCTTCGCAACATCATAACACCATTTTAGTAGTGGTAGACCGTTTCACCAAAATGTCTCATTTTATTCCTTTAAGGAAATTACCCTCTTCATCTGAGCTTGCAAAAATATTCATCGACAACATAGTGAAACTCCATGGACTTCCTGAGGAAATCATTTCAGACAGGGGAACACAGTTCACCTCCAAGTTCTGGAATGAGATGTGTTCCTCTCTCAATATTCAACGTAAATTGTCTTCAGCCTATCATCCCCAAACCAACGGACAAACAGAGAGAGTTAACCAGTGTGTTGAACAATACTTGAGGTGTTATTGCTCTCACTTACAAGACGATTGGATCACATGGTTACCAATGGCAGAATTCTCATATAACAACTCTGTACACGCTAGCAGTAAAATGACTCCATTCTTTTCAAATTACGGATTCCATCCCTCTTCGATTCCTGATCAGGGACTCCCTTCTTCTAATCCATACGTCTCCAACCACAACGCTTTCATGTCTGCCCTCTTCCTCAAGTTGCGTGATAACCTCAAAAATGCATCATCTGCTCAGAAAAAGTTTTTCGATACTGGCAGACGACCTTCCCCTGCTTACAACGTTGGTGATCTCGTATGGCTCTCTTCAAAGAACATTGTCACAAACCGTCCCTCAAAGAAACTGAGTTCTCTCTTCCTTGGCCCTTTTCGTATATTGTCTCTTATCAACGAAAACGTGGTCAGATTGAAACTTCCACCTACCATGAAACTTCATCCTGTCTTCCATGTGTCTCTGCTTAAACCACACCGCTCCGACCCTTTTCTAAGGGATGCTCTTACCACTCCTGATCCCCTTCTGGTACAAGGTGAGGAAGAATACGAGGTCCAGAGGATCCTGGATTCGCGAATCCATCGTGGTTCCTTACAGTATCTTATCCGGTGGAAAGGCTACGGAGTTGACGAGGATTCCTGGGTGTCGTCCTCCGCGGTGCATGCTCGTCGACTCATCAACGCGTTCCATGCTCGCTACCCTTCCAGACCTCGTTGACAGCATCCGGTGGCTGCTTCTTATGGGGGGGGTTCTGTCAGACCTTCCGGCATCCGTACTCCGGGGACTTCCGGGTAGACGGAGCGCGGCCACTCCCCCTCCTCTGACGCGGTCACTCCCAGGATACAAAGGGAGACCGCGGCAACACCTCAGTGCTGGATCAATTTGAAAGCCTCCCGCGAAAACTTCAAATCTTAGTGTATCTGTGTTTACCTCTACTGTGTATCGGACCCGGACTGTTTATCGTTTACCTGCCTTCTCCTCTCCTCGACCACGGACTTGCCTTTGGATACTCTTTTGTCTGCAGCAACCTTAATCCTCTCTGAGAAACATCTCTCATCAAACCGGATTACCACCCCTACAAAGCTAAGTAGAACTCATCTGCCTAAACAGGAGTATTGTTATCCTGCATCTCTGCTTACCTTCTTTTGCTTCAACCTAACTAATTGTTCTGCTGCCATTTAACAATTCTACATTGGAATCTCATCTCTGTTCAGACTAATAATTGCCTCAACCTAATCTTCTCTGCAAATCCTACTGCTGCTTAATTTTCTGACAAGGAATTAAAGAGACAGCTCAACTTGAATTTTACTTTATTTCAATTATAACAATTTAATAAACAATTTCAGTTATCTACAGTTGTGATCCATATTGTCAATAAGTGACCATTACAGTGTCACACTAAGGGGAGGGGATGTGTGGGAGGTAACATCTATGTCATTGGTTCTTTTATGCCTCCCCCTGGGTGTGGCCTGTATGTGTGAGTTGGAAATAAAAGCCAGACTGGGTGTCCCAGTCTAGAGTCTTGCTTAACCCTCAAAGCGATGTGTCGTCTCGGTCTTTGGGGGAATGGGATTGTATGCTGACTGCCAAGAGTGTAAGCCGATGTCTGCTTTTCTTGTTCAGCTGTTCCAGTGTTCGTGTGGTTCCAGTCGGGAGAATGGTGTTTTTGCAGTAGCTGCCTGTGCATCTGGAAAGGGGATTATCGCCTAAACTGGGTTTTATCCTCTTGTAAGTGAAACGGTCCGTTACAATTGGTGGCAAGCGGCGGATCGTTCCTACAACCAGAGGGACAGCTACAGACAACACCATTTCTGGATTACAAATTGAGGGCAACGCTAGTATCCGTACAGCGACCCTATCTACAAAGGAAATCAGGAAAATGGAAGGAGACAGAGTCGCAGCTGCTGCAGCACCTCTGAGGGAGGAGGAGGAATCCGAGTTTGCCAGGGAATATAGGAGCAGGATGGCTCTATTCTCACCAGCCCGAGCGGAGCGGATGGCAGACCGGGTCTACAACGATGTACAGGCGTACCTCATGCTGCGAACGACGCAGAGGAACCAACAAGCTGCGGGATTGTTCCCACAGCCAGAAGGACAGCTACAGAACACCAATTCCTTGGAGTTACAAATTGAGGGCAACGTTAGCATTCGTGCAGCGCCCCTGGCAGCAGAGGTATCCAGCGACTTGGAGCAGACAAGTATGGAAGGCTCTGACGCTGAAGATGATTTTATGGCCAAGGTGAGGCAGCAAGTGGCCCAGTATGGGGGTTATATATCCATGGACACATTCCAGGGGATCTGGAACCAGGTCATGGCTGAGCAAAACTCAAAGATGGACGAAGAGTATGATGAGCAGGAAGAGTGGTACAGCAGCAGAGTAGAGGCTGCATCCGAGGAGGTTAGCCGCCCCCCCCCGAGGCGGCAGGAAGAACCCGAAGTAGGGGTCCTCATAGATTGGTCCTGTGAGGAACCACAACAGGCAGGTGGAGATGGGACCGAGGTCTCTCTACCGGCCCTACAGGGATGCTGGGCAGTCGGCCCAGATCCCCAGCGGCAGTGTGTCACCCAGGGAGCTGATGGTGTCGTCCATCCTCCCCAGCGGCAGAGTAAGTCCCAGGGAGCTAAAGGTGTCGTCCTTCCTCCCCAGCGGCAGTGTGTGTCCCAGGGAGATGAAGGTGTCGTCCTTCCTCCCCAGCGGCAGGCTGAGTTACAGGGGGCAGAGGTTGTTGTTCCTGCCCCCCAGCAGAAAAGTGATATGCCAGGAAGGCAGTGTGAAGTAAAGGGAGAGGAGAGCAGCGTCCTCCCTCCCCAGCGGCAGTGTGTGTCTCCGGGAGCTGATGGTGTCGTCCATCCTCCCCAGCGGCAGGCTGAGTTACAGGGGGCAGAGGTTGTTGTTCCTGCCCCCCAGCAACAAAGTGATGTGCCAGGAAGGCAGTGTGAGGTGAAGGGAGAGGAGAGCAGCGTCCTCCCTCCCCAGCGGCAGTGTGTACCTCAGGGAGCAGAAGGTGCAATCCTTCCTCCCCAGCGGCAGTGTGTACCCCAGGGAGCAGAAGGTGCAGTCCTTCCTCCCCAGCGGCAGTGTGTGTCTCCGGGAGCTGATGGTGTCGTCCATCCTCCCCAGCGGCAGGCTGAGTTACAGGGGGCAGAGGTTGTTGTTCCTGCCCCCCAGCAACAAAGTGATGTGCCAGGAAGGCAGTGTAAGGTGAAGGGAGAGGAGAGCAGCGTCCTCCCTCCCCAGCGGCAGTGTGTACCTCAGGGAGCAGAAGGTGCAATCCTTCCTCCCCAGCGGCAGTGTGTACCCCAGGGAGCTGATGGTGTCGTCCTTCCTCCCCAGCGGCAGTGTGTACCCCAGGGAGCTGATGGTGTCGTCCTTCCTCCCCAGCGGCAGTGTGTACCCCAGGGAGCAGAAGGTGCCATCCTTTCTCCCCAGCGGCAGTTTGCCATCCAGAGAGAGGAACTTGTTACACCCTCTCTCCCACGGCAACCTAACCCACCAAGGGGAGATGTTAAGCCCCACAACTGTGCAGATGGGACCGTAGTCTCTGCACTTACAGCACAAGGGATAGGGCCGGTCGGTCCTGTTCCCCAG
Source organism: Pelobates fuscus (assembly GCF_036172605.1). Taxonomy (NCBI): domain Eukaryota; kingdom Metazoa; phylum Chordata; class Amphibia; order Anura; family Pelobatidae; genus Pelobates; species Pelobates fuscus. The sequence continues at coordinate 112,738,256 of NC_086323.1, forward strand.
CCTCAGTGTGATGGATCCAAAGGGGAGACAGTCGGTCTCCCCCTCCGGCAGTCGAGCTGTGCACCTAAAGGGGAGACAGCCAGTCTCCAGCAACCAGGCGCCCACCAGACTACTCCCGTGGTAGTGCTGGCAACAGGACAGAGTACCGCTGGTCTCTGCCCCCTCAGCAACCCACCAAGGCAGCCTACCCGTCTCCCACCCAGCAGTGGTGAAACACCAGAACTTGGACAAAATCCTTCCTCACCCAGATGTAGTAACCGGTTAGTGTGGGTGGGCTGCTCTGTTATTTCTGTTTCGTGGGTGGGTTGCTGGACTAACCAGGGCACTGACCGGCAGAAAGTCAGGTACCCTGTTAGTCTAATTGGCAAAGGGGAGAAATGTGGCGAAACCAGCTTCGCCACTGTGAACTGGAGAGGCCTGGCTGCTAGCCTCCTGCCCTGCGACTACGGCCCATGGACATATTGCTCTATAAACACTATATTTGGGCATGTAATAATTTATATTGCTGCTACTGGCCCTTTAAAATCAGCGATGGACATATTGGGACTTTTGGGACTAATGTCCCTTTAAGACTTTGTAACATATCACAGTAATACTGTCTTAAATATTATGTAGGTATTTATGTGTTCAGTTAAACTGGGGATATGTAGAAATGTGTGTTTTATGTGTTAAATGTATCAGTATGTAATTTTATGTCTTTTACTGTCTTTTTGCAACCATGTGGTTAATGGAGTCTGACTCTAGTCCTAGATAATTGGATTACTTCTCCAATTATCTCCAGGGCAGAAGGGAGGAAGCCGGGATGCATTGTGGGGGATGTTTTACTTCTGTTTGGGCCAGATTGTGCCATGCTGCAAGCCAGGGCCCAAAAGATACTTTTAGTAACTTTTGAACCCCTGGTCGGATTCATGCCATTTTTTAATATGTTGTTCCCCTGAATGGATTGATTGTGGATATGTATTTTTATGTGAATGTGATGTATGGTTTTAAAGTTATGAAAGTTGTGTAAAAGTATATTTTACTCTGTATGCATAATGGGATTATGTGTCACACTAAGGGGAGGGGATGTGTGGGAGGTAACATCTATGTCATTGGTTCTTTTATGCCTCCCCCTGGGTGTGGCCTGTATGTGTGAGTTGGAAATAAAAGCCAGACTGGGTGTCCCAGTCTAGAGTCTTGCTTAACCCTCAAAGCGATGTGTCGTCTCGGTCTTTGGGGGAATGGGATTGTATGCTGACTGCCAAGAGTGTAAGCCGATGTCTGCTTTTCTTGTTCAGCTGTTCCAGTGTTCGTGTGGTTCCAGTCGGGAGAATGGTGTTTTTGCAGTAGCTGCCTGTGCATCTGGAAAGGGGATTATCGCCTAAACTGGGTTTTATCCTCTTGTAAGTGAAACGGTCCGTTACACCCTACCAGAAGGATGGGCCTCTCTCCTTTTGAAATTATGTATGGGCGACCACCTCCCGTACTTGGTAACTTAAGGGGGGATTTGAGTCAGTTGGGAGAAGGAATTACCCGGCAGCAGGTTGTAGAGTTGGGTAAGACTATGGAGGAGGTACAGAAATGGGTACAAGATAGATTACCTGTGAATATTTATCCCCCTGTTCATAGTTATCATCCAGGAGATCAAGTGTGGATTAAAGAGTGGAATAATGTACCGTTAGGGCCCAAGTGGAGAGGTCCTTATGTTGTTCTTTTGTCTACCCCTACAGCGATAAAAGTAGCCGAAGTGACTCCGTGGATACATCACTCCAGGGTTAAACCAGCAGCAGTCGATTCTTGGCAAGTTACAGCAGATCCAGAGAATCCCTGCAAGATCCGGTTGAAACGCACTACTCAGTCGGAGTAACGAGGAATTATTGTGGATTACAAATTTTATTGTTACAGGTGTGAGTGAGAAGGCCATAATAAAGCCTGTCCGCTTACCAACACATAGTGTATAAGCCAGGAAAGTCTCGAAGGGACACCTGTGAAGACGAGCAGAACTCCATTCCCTGCAGCCCTCACATCCTGGAAGCTGAGGTTCCATCGCACGGACGAAGACTGAGGATGACGGCGAAAGATGTGCTTTTGATTGTGTTTATTTATATGTGTTTTTATATTCAGGAAGGTAGAGGTACCGACACTCCTAGCTGTGAGGTATGCATTAAGACTACGAGAACAGGTAACCATATTTCCCAAACCCTAATTTGGCATTCACAATACGAGTGTAAAGGAGAGGTATCAAGATGTAGATACCTAAATATAGACTATAGTGTGTGCCATTTAGGAGTAGGAGAACCTAAGTGCTTCAGTCCAGAGTATCAACCTCGTACAATTTGGTTGACTCTCAGGAATGGAGATCCTCAGGGGACCCTAATTAATAAGACGGTGTTAGAATCCGTATATTCTTCGGGTGTTCTGCTATTTGATGCATGTAAGGCGATATCAAGTGGTAGAAAGCCGTGGAATGTATGTGGGGATCTTAGATGGGAGAGGACGTATGGATCTAACGATAAATATATTTGTCCCAGTAGTAAAAATAAATATGTGAGTCCTAGATGCCCAAATAAAGACTATAACTTTTGCCCATATTGGTCTTGTGTGGGGTGGGCGACTTGGGGACAGACAGTAGATAAAGACATGATAGTGACTAAGTTGCCGACTAGCCCTTATTGTAAGTCTATGGAATGCAACCCAGTCCATATACTTATTAATAACCCCGACAAGTTCTTAGACAAATATGGAAATTTATTTGGGTTTCAAATATACGGGACGGGTTTAGATCCTGGGACATTATTGTTTATAGGGATAGAGACTGATACGGTATCCTCCCAGACTCATCAAGTATACCATTCCTTTTATGAAGAGATGAGTATAGATAATAAGATCCCCCATAACGCTAAAAACCTGTTCATAGATTTAGCCGAGAGTATTGCCGGTAGTCTTAATGTTACCAACTGCTATGTGTGTGGAGGTACTAACATGGGAGACCAATGGCCTTGGGAAGCAAAGGAGGTAATGTCCGGTTCTGAGGCAGTTGACCAACTAATATCTACACAAGCCGATTATCATTTGAGTGTTAGAGGTAAATCTGAGTGGAGATTAAAGACCTCCATCATAGGTTATGCTTGCATAGCAAGGAAAGGAATAATGTATAATACTTCTGTAGGAGAATTAACTTGTCTAGGGCAAAAAGCTTATGATGATGATACTAAAAATACAACTTGGTGGTCGGCTTCAAATGTCTCAGAACCATCTAACCCGTTTGCTAGATATGCCAGTTTAAAGGATGTGTGGTTTGATCTATCTATCACATCTACCTGGAGAGCCCCAGCAAATTTGTACTGGATCTGTGGTAAGAAAGCCTATTCGGAGCTGCCACAGGACTGGGAAGGGGCATGTGTGTTGGGTATGCTCAAACCATCCTTCTTCTTGTTACCGATTGAAACAGGTGAGACTTTAGGTGTTAAAGTGTATGATGTGAATCATAGGAAGAAAAGGGGACCCTTAGAGATAGGCACCTGGGAAGATAATGAATGGCCTCCCCAGCGTATCATAGATTATTATGGGCCAGCCACGTGGGCAGAAGATGGTACCTTTGGTTATAGAACCCCTATTTATATGCTCAACCGCATTATAAGATTACAGGCGGTGGTTGAGATTATCACTAACGAAACATCACAAGCGCTCAATCTCCTAGTGAAACATAATACCAGGATGAGGACAGCAGTATACCAGAATAGATTAGCCTTGGATTACCTTTTGGCAGTAGAGGGAGGTGTATGTGGGAAGTTTAACCTAAGCAATTGCTGTCTTCAAATAGATGACGAAGGGCAAGCAATAGCTGAGCTTACTAGCCATATGGTTAAACTAGCGCATGTGCCTACTCAGGTATGGAAAGGGTATAATCCAAGTAGCTGGTTTGGTAGCTGGTATGAGTGGTTTGGAGGACTTAAGGCAGTGGTAGGTGGAGTCCTACTGATTTTACTGTTGTGTCTACTCCTACCGTGTCTTATACCCTTAGTAGTTAGGTCTGTGCAAAGCCTGATAGGAAGTATAGCAGAGAGGAAGGCTGCTGCACAGATAATGGCGATATATAAATATAAGGCTCTAGATCAAGGAGAACCAATGCAGGAAGATGAATGTTGAAGATTCACATCATAAGATAAGTCTGGTCTGGTTCAAGGTAACTTGCGGTGTAAGCAAAACTAAGGTTATGTGATGCCTCAAGTAATTGTAAAATATCAAGAGGCATCAAAGGGGGGAATGTAGTGGAATCTCGGTAAAAATAAATTTAGTAGGCCGAGATTACCACGTGGCATGTGTACGTGCATATGCTGACGTATCGATCAGTTGGTTGCACGAGGCAAGATACGATCAGTAGTGTACGGAGCATGTGCAAGAATACAGGATATAGTATTCCCCTCCTCCATTATGCTGGACAAGCCATGCGGTCAAACAGGAAGTTAATTCTTATTTGTGTTGATTGGTTAAGAGAATGTGCGGGTGGAGCTTAATATGGGAGGAGTTATATGCCTATATAAGGAGCCTGCACTATTGTCCGGGGCTCAGAACTTGTGGTATTTTGGTGACGCTAGTCCCTCTGAGTCCCGATCGGTGATCCAATAAAGAATCTCTTCCTTCCTGAAGAAACCTGTGTCCATCTCGCTGTGCTTGGCTTCCGTCAGTTTCTCCGGTATCAGAACAAAATTGATATTGCTAATGGGGGAATGGGAACTTTCACTGGTAGTGATGTGCATTCTTAAGGGGCATAGGCATTCCGAGGGCCCAAATAAGTGTTAGACCATTCAAAACAGTTTGACTACTTACTATGGGACAACACAACAACTTCTGGTACTACCACAACAGAGATGCCAATTAGAATCATGGGGTCCCTCAAAAAAAGTTGGCCAGAAATGTTTACACACACTTTCCCAGACACACATACATAGTCAGACACTCATTCCTAGACATGCACATTGCAAGATAACCCCCCACCACACACACACAAACACACTAACAGTACACACATATACATGCAGCACACACAGATACATACTCGTCACTGCCACAAAATATATAAATTAAGCTTTAAGTCGCCCTCCTTTTTGCCCATCTCTTGCTGCAAGTAGGTGACTTTCCAAGAGCATTGGACTGCTCTGCAGATTGTGCTTTTTTGCAGTTTCCAAAGAGTGCTACAAGTGATATGACATCACTTCATCCCAGGACTGCTGCACAGGAGAAGAATGGGGGCTGTCAGTACAGCCTGGTAGAGAGCCCAGTTAGGGGAAATATATCTTCCTAGCCAAAACACGTAGGGTCAGTATACCCAAAAGTATGCCTCAGAGCTAAACCAGGCCCCTTACTGGCAGCCATGGCTAAAATTATTATGGTGCTTGGACTACCTGTTTGACTTGGCAATCCCATAGTGAATTTCAATTAATTCACAATTTAGTGAATAACTGAATGGGTGATTCAATAAAATGGAAACTGATAAGAGGATTGCATATTTTACATTAAAATGGCTAAGCAGGAATGACTGCTTGGTTGGAAATATTTTCTAAATTGGCTGTTATACCCCCAAATTTGCAATTACCTAGTCTATTCCCAGAAATTATCAATTGAGTGAATAACTAAAAGTTCTTAGGCTTAGAGGCAGCGCGTGATGACGTAGATACGCTTGACGTTGCACGCTTGGAGCCACAGACGGATGGTTGAGGCAACAGAGATGTGTCCCGAGTGCTGAAGCATCTGAATCTCGGAAGAAAAAAGCGGGAGTGAGATAAAGTTTGTCTACTTATGGTACGAAGTCCCCAGTTTTGAGGTGAAGCGAGGAGGAATGTTGGGGAGGGAGCCTCTAATACAGATCGATCTTACAACCTATAACACTGCAAACAGCACCTAGCAATCTAATTACTGCAGGGAAAAGGTTTTGAAGTAATTACCAGCTTTACCGGAGACTAATACTGAGATATCATAAGATCTAGATCAGAGATCTCAAGGGACATTGGCAGATATGTGAGTAATGATTTTAAGACTCACAAAGTTTGCATAATCCTGCAGTCTGTAGTAGAGCAAGAAGGAGGGGAAAGGAGCTAAAAGAGAAAGAAAGTGAGAAAATATTGATACCGGAGAAACTGACGGAAGCCAAGCACAGAGAGATGGACACAGGTTTCTTCAGGAAGGAAGAGATTCTTTATTGGATCACCGATCGGGACTCAGAGGGACTAGCGTCACCAAAATACAGCAAAGTCTGAGTACTGAATACATAGAGTACATTCCTTATATAGCACTGTAGCTCCTCCCACAATTAACTACACCCACACATACCCTTAACCTATTTAATAAATAGAGTCTAAACTCATCCATCCGGTCTAACCACGTGGCTCATCTGATACAAAGGAGAGGGACGCGTAATTCCAGTTCTTACATTCCTGCACCTGGTCAGTACAGTGATAACAGTATCTTAGCTACGTGTAATTAACTAACTGATACTACAAACACATATACATACATATGCCTTGTGGCAATCTTAGCCTGCTAAACTTGTATTTTACTGGAATTACATCACATTCCCCCCTTTGATGCCTCTGATATTTCACAATTACTTGAGGCATCACTTAACCTTGGTTTGCATATACCTCAGGTTACCATGAACCAGACCAGACTTATCTTATGATGTGAATCTTCATCATTCATCTTCTTGCATTGGTTCTCCCTGATCTAGAGCCTTATACTTATATATCGCCATTATCTGTGCAGCAGCCTTCCTCTCTGCTATACTTCCTATCAGGCTTTGCACAGACCTAACTACTAAGGGTATAAGACACGGTAGGAGTAGACACAACAGTAAAATCAGTAGGACTCCACCTACCACTGCCTTAAGCCCTCCAAACCACTCATACCAGCTACCAAACCAACTACTTGGATTGTACCCTTTCCATACCTGAGTAGGCACATGCACTAGTTTAACCATATGGCTAGTAAGCTCAGCTATTGCTTGCCCTTCGTCATCTATATGAAGACAGCAATTGCTCAGGTTAAACTTCCCACATACACCTCCCTCTACTGCCAAAAGGTAATCCAAGGCTAATCTATTTTGGTACACTGCTGTCCTCATCCTGGTATTATGCTTCGCTAGAAGATTGAGTGCTTGTGAGGTCTCATTAGTAATAATCTCAACCACCGCCTGTAATCTTATAATACGGTTGAGCATATAAATTGGGGTTCTATAACCAAAGGTACCATCTTCAGCCCACGTGGCTGGCCCATAATAATCTATAATACGCTGGGGAGGCCATTCATTATCTTCCCAGGCGCCTATCTCTATGGGTCCCCTTTTCTTCCTATGATTCACATCATACACTTTAACACCTAAAGTCTCACCTGTTTCAATCGGTAACAAGAAGAAGGATGGTTTGAGCATACCCAACACACATGCCCCTTCCCAGTCCTGTGGCAACTCCGAATAGGCTTTCTTACCACAGATCCAGTACAAATTTGCTGGGGCTCTCCAGGTAGATGTGATGGATAGATCAAACCACACATCCTTTAAATTGGCATATCTAGCAAACGGGTTAGATGGTTCTGAGACATTTGAAGCCGACCACCAAGTTGTATTCTTTGTATCATCATCATAAGCTTTTTGCCCTAGACAAGTTAATTCTCCTACAGAAGTATTATACATCATTCCTTTCCTTGCTATGCAAACATAACCTATGATGGAGGTCTTTAATCTCCACTCAGATTTACCTCTAACACTCATATGATAATCGGCTTGTGTAGATATTAATTGGTCAACTGCCTCAGAACCGGACATTACCTCCTTTGCTTCCCAAGGCCATTGGTCTCCCATGTTAGTACCTCCACACACATAGCAGTTGGTAACATTAAGACTACCGGCAATACTTTCAGCTAAATCGATGAACAGGTTTTTAGCATTATGGGGGATCTTATTATCTATACTCATCTCTTCGTAAAAGGAATGGTATACTTGATGAGTCTGGGAGGATACCGTATCAGTCTCTATTCCTATAAACAATAATGTCCCAGGATCTAAACCCGTCCCGTATATTTGAAACCCAAATAAATTTCCATACTTATCTAAGAACTTGTCGGGGTTATTAATAAGTATATGGACTGGGTTGCATTCCATAGACTTACAATAAGGGCTAGTCGGCAACTTAGTCACTATCATGTCTTTATCTACTGTCTGTCCCCAAGTCGCCCACCCCACACAAGACCAATATGGACAAAAGTTATAGTCTTTATTTGGGCATCTAGGACTCACATATTTATTTTTACTACTGGGACAAATATATTTATCATTAGACCCATACGTCCTCTCCCATCTAAGATCCCCACATACATTCCACGGTTTTCTACCACTTGATATCGCCTTACATGCATCAAATAGCAGAACACCCGAAGAATGTACGGATTCTAACACCGTCTTATTAATTAGGGTCCCCTGAGGATCTCCATTCCTGAGAGTCAACCAGATTGTACGAGGTTGATACTCCGGACTGAAGCACTTAGGTTCTCCTACTCCTAAATGGCACACACTATAATCTATATTTAAGTATCTACATCTCGATACATCTCCTTTACACTCGTATTGTGAATGCCAAATTAGGGTTTGGGAAATATGGTTACCTGTTCTCGTAGTCTTAATGCATACCTCACAGCTAGGAGTGTCGGTACCTCTACCTTCCTGAATATAAAAACACATGTAAATAAACACAATCAAAAGCACATCTTTCGCCGTCATCCTCAGTCTTCGTCCGTGCGATGGAACCTCAGCTTCCAGGATGTGAGGGCTGCAGGGAATGGAGTTCTGCTCGTCTTCACAGGTGTCCCTTCGAGACTTTCCTGGCTTATACACTATGTGATGGTAAGCGGACAGGCTTTATTATGGCCTTCTCACTCACACCTGTAACAATAAAATTTGTAATCCACAATAATTCCTCGTTACTCCGACTGAGTAGTGCGTTTTAACCGGATCTTGCAGGGATTCTCTGGATCTGCTGTAATTTGCCAAGAATCGACTGCTGCTGGTTTAACCCTGGAGTGATGTATCCACGGAGTTACTTCGGCTACTTTTATCGCTGTAGGGGTAGACAAAAGAACAACATAAGGACCTCTCCACTTGGGCCCTAACGGTACATTATTCCACTCTTTAATCCACACTTGGTCTCCTGGATGATAACTATGAACAGGGGGATAAATATTCACAGGTAATCTATCTTGTACCCATTTCTGTACCTCCTCCATAGTCTTACCCAACTCTACAACCTGCTGCCGGGTAATTCCTTCTCCCAACTGACTCAAGTCCCCCCTTAAGTTACCAAGTACGGGAGGTGGTCGCCCATACATGATTTCAAAAGGAGAGAGGCCCATCCTTCTGGTAGGGGTACTGCGGATTCGCAATAAAGCTATGGGTAAGAGAACGTTCCACTTAAGTTGGGTTTCCTGACACATTTTAGCCAACTGGTTCTTTATAGTTCTATTCATTCTCTCTACCTTACCAGAACTCTGGGGTCTATATGCAGTATGAAGCCTCCACTTTATACCAAGCATATGAGTCAGTTGTTGTAGGCACTGATGAACAAAAGCTGGACCATTGTCCGATCCTATAGAACAGGGTAGTCCATATCGGGGTATTATTTCTCGTAGCAGGAATCTTACAACTTCTCCTGCTTTCTCTGTACGAGTAGGACATGCTTCTACCCAGCCTGAATAGGTGCACACAATTACCAACAGGTAACGATGTCCACCCGATTTAGGCATTACTGTAAAGTCTATTTGTAGATCGGACATGGGGAGTCCCCCCATAAACTGGACTCCTGGTGGCTTTACTGGTCCTTGTCTTGCATTATTCTTAGCACACGTTACACATCTGCGTACAATGGCCTGAGTCAAGTTGGACAATCTTGGTATGTAGAAATGTTTCCTGAGAGATTCTTCAGTACTGTCTCTCCCAGAATGTGTCCCGTTGTGATAATTTTGGACAATTTCTACCGCTAGTGATGCTGGTATGACTATTCTTCCATCTTCTAGCTGATACCACTTGTTCTCCAAATACTTTCCCGGTTCAGTCTTTAACCACTCCTCTTCTTGAGCTGTATAAACTGGAGTCCATTGGGACAGTGGAGTTGGTATAAGAGCAGCTATATGCCCCACATACTCCTGTCTTCCTGATTCAGCAGCACGCTTAGCTGCACTATCTGCCATCCGATTTCCCTTGGTTACATCACCATCTCCTCTCAGATGCGCTCGACAATGTATGATACCGACTTCTTTCGGCTCCCACACTGCTTCCAATAGTTGTAGGATTTCAGCTGCGTACTTGATTTCTTTGCCTTCTGAATTCAGTAGTCCTCTTTCTTTATACAAAGCTCCGTGGGCATGAGTGGTTAAAAACGCATACTTAGAGTCCGTATAGATATTTACTCTTAAACCTTCAGCCAATTGTAACGCTCGTGTTAGTGCTATTAATTCTGCCTTTTGTGCTGATGTTCCTTTCGCCAGTGGCCGAGCTTCTATCACCTTGTCTATTGTTGTCACTGCATATCCTGCATAGCGGATCCCTTCTTTCACATAACTACTGCCGTCGGTGTAATATTGAACATCGGGGTTCTGGATGGGAAAATCACGAAGATCTGGTCTACTTGAAAATACTTCATCCATTACTTCCAAACAATCATGTTGACTTTCAGTAGGTTGCGGCAAAAGGGTAGCTGGATTTAAGGTGTTTACAGTCTCTAAATGCACTCTTGGGTTTTCACACAACATTGCTTGATACTTGGTCATACGGCTGTTACTAAACCAATGATTTCCTTTGTAATCCAACAACGTCTGTACTGCATGTGGGACTCGTACATAAAGTTCTTGACCCAGAGTGAGTTTATCGGCTTCAGCTACTAGCAGGGCGGCTGCAGCTACGGCTCTTAGACAAGGTGGAAGTCCGCTGGCCACTGCATCCAGTTGCTTAGACATGTAGGCAACAGGTCTTTGCCATGATCCCAAGTACTGTGTCAATACTCCCACAGCCATTCTTCTTTGCTCGTGTACATATAAGTAGAATGGTCGTGTGTGATCAGGTAGACCTAATGCTGGGGCACTCATCAAAGCCTTCTTCACATCTTCAAATGCCGTTTGCTGTTCTTGGGTCCATAAGAAGGGGTCGTGCTCTGTACCTTTGATGGCTGCGTACAGAGGTTTTGCCAGTATCGCATAGCTGGGAATCCATATCCTACAGAAGCCTGCTGCCCCCAAGAATTCTCGCACTTGTCTTCTATTCTTGGGTATTGGTATTTGGCAGACAGCTTCTTTTCTCTCTGGCCCCATAATCCTTTGACCTTCAGAGATATGGAATCCCAGATACTTGACAGTTGGCAAACACAACTGAGCCTTCTTCCTGGACACCTTGTATCCTGCCTTCCAGAGAATATGTAGTAGATCGTGCGTTGCTTGCTGACATTTTTCTTTTGTAACTGCTGCTATCAACAAGTCATCTACATATTGTAACAATACACATTCTCCTGGGATAGACTCGAAATCCAGTAGATCTTGACTTAGAGCTGAACCAAATAGGGTAGGTGAATTTTTAAACCCTTGGGGCAGTCTTGTCCAAGTCATTTGGCGTTTTGAGCCCGTTACAGCGTTCTCCCATTGGAAAGCGAAAATACATTGGCTTTCTGCGGCAATTCGGAGGCAAAAGAAGGCATCTTTGAGATCTAAGACTGTGAAGTAAGTAGCCCCGCCCGGAATTAAAGCAAGCAGGTTATATGGATTGGGTACAACTGGATGTATGCTAACAACCGCATCATTGACTGCTCTTAAGTCCTGCACAGGTCGATACTCATCTGTGCCGGGCTTTTGAACAGGCAGCAATGGGGTGTTCCAGGGGGAAGTACAGAATTTTAGGATACCATACCGTATGAACTTATCCAGATAGGATTGGATGTTCTTCTTAGCCTTCTGCGGAATGTGATATTGTCTTAGGCTCACTGGATAAACCCCATGTTTCAGTTCAATTTTTATTGGTGGAATATTGCGGGCCAGTCCTGGTGGGTTGTTCTCTGCCCAAACTCCTGGTATGTTAAACAATGTCTCATCACTCCTAGGGTTTTGGCTAGTCAACACTGTATAAAGTCGCCACTCTTCTTCCTTTGGTACGGATAAAGTCATAATACCTGAAGGTCCATTAAACTTTAAAGATGTTGTTCCATCTGGTAGGAACGTAATCTGCGCTTGTAATTTGGATAGCATATCACGTCCCAGCAATTGGACTGGACATTCAGGCATATAAAGGAATTGGTGTTTTACTACGTGGCCTCCCAATGTACAGAGTCGACTTTTAAGAACCGGTTTTTCAGCACTTCTTCCAGTTGCTCCTATCACAGTAATAGTCCTTCCAGATGGAGGAGCAACTAGATTAGTCACCACTGAATGTTCAGCACCAGTGTCGATCATGAACGCACTCCTTTTCCCCCCTATTGATACATCGACCATAGGCTCCGCTCGACCAAGGGGGATGGAGCCCGGTCGGTATCAATAGTCCTCCATGACAGTGTCAGCCAATCCTACAAAGTCCCTACCTTCTCTATCGCGGGACCTTTGCGCTGCTGGAATATACCTGTCTTCCCTAACACTTCCTCTGTTCCCATTACTCCCTCTATAACCATTACTCCCTCCGGGGCCTCCTCTACCTCTCGCTCTACCTCTAAAGTTTCCGTAGCCTGCCCTGGGTTGGTCTCTCTCGTACTGCTCTCTTTGCGGACATTCGTTCCTCCAATGCCCTTCTTCCTTGCAATACGCGCATTGATCCCTACTCAAAGGCTCCCTACTCCATCTATTATTGCCTCTATCTGGGCCCCGTTTATCTACGCCTGCGATCGCTACCGCTAGCATATCAGCCTTTTTACGCATCTTGCGCTCTTCCTCTTTCTTACTTTCTGTATCCCTGTTCATATAGACCTTATTTGCTACCTCCATTAGTTGGGTGATGGACATACCTGCAAACCCTTCTAACTTTTGTAGCTTGCGCTTAATATCTCCGTATGCTTGGCTGACAAAGGCGGAGTTAACCATTCGGGAATTGTCTGCGTCTTCCGGATTAAAGGGGGTATACAAGCGGTATGCCTCCAATAATCGGTCATAAAAGACACTGGGCGCTTCATCGCTTTTCTGGATCACCTCAACTGTCTTCGACATGTTAATGGCTTTCTTTCCTCCGGCTTTCATGCCAGCAATTATAGCGTCTCTATAGGCTCTGAGTTGAACCATATCAGCACCATTTACGTTCCAATCGGGATCGGTGTTGGGATAGTGTGTCGCGGCCCATGCTGCTGGATTGGCTTGGTTCAAAGCACGGGCTCTATCCTCTAATGCTTTAATGGCTGCTTGATTTATTCTTGTCCTTTCCTCATTGTTAAATAAAGTCATTAGTAACTGCTGGCAATCAGCCCATGTCGGATTATGCGTCTGTACTATTGAGGTGAACAGATCAGTCATAGCTTGTGGTTTCTCAGTATACGAGGAATTATGGGTCTTCCAGTTTAAAAGATCGGTTGTGGTAAATGGGACATATACGAAGACTGGGTCAGCGTGTGCCATTTGACCTGCGGCATCGATATAAGCTGACCCGGGATTCAGACGAAGAGGCATCTGATAGTGCTTTAATTGTTGGGCACCAGTCAACTGTCGGGTTTGGATGGGGCTACGTAGAGAGGCGTCAGTCATGGGTTCCGGTCGGGGAGAGATAGGGTATGGGGATGTGTGAGGTCGGTTTTGGGAAAAGGTCGTAAATAAAACACTTCGAGCCGAGCTAGATGAAGCTTGACCGGAAGTCTGAAGTGGCGCCAAATCAGGATATTCGTTTCTAATGGGGGTGGATTCTGGTTCCGGAAGGGGAGATTTAGTACGAGGGGGGGTGGATCCTGCACTGGAGGAGGAAGCGGAAGTGGATGGGGGTAGTGAGGGAAGGGTTACAGGACTTCCTGCGTTTGCGTCACTTCTTCTTAACGGAAAGTAAGGGGGCGGCAAAGGGATCTCGGACTCAGGGGGCGTGTCCAAAATGGGCCTAACACCAGCCCTAGTGGACGAGCAAGTCCTAGCTACCATGAGGCGACACTGCTCCTCGTGGCATGTCTGGAGCCATTTTGGCGAGTCATTTACGGCCTGTCTCCAACAGTCAATATAAGGAAACTGGCCGTAAAGTTCAGGCCTACCCGATACAGCCACGTGTAAGCGCTGTACCAGAGTTGGATCCAAACTGCCACGTGGCGGCCATGCCGCAACCAAAGTAGGCCACTCCCTAGTGCACAAAGTGACCAAACGTACAGGGGACATCTTAACCCCAAAATCACAAACTTTGAATCCCTTTTTAAAATTCTTAACCATACATCCTAAGGGATCCGGAATCGTTGACTGCGACGCACCCATATTTAACAGTGGAACGTTGTCGACAACGATTACTATACACGCGTACTATTCAACAGTCACACCCGTTTCCTCTGGCAACAGCACCACGTGGTACGGTTACCAAGTGAAACGTACACAATAACAATAAACACTCAGGGAATTCCCGTACACACACAGCTGTTACACCAGTCACTATATAATCAATATTATGCCCTTTGGCGTAACTATACAGTCACCCACGCTATAATTCTCTATATACGAATTACCCGTCTATAACACACCCCAGTAACATCGTCTTTTACAAATAGCGGTTACAGTACGGTTAGCATAGGTCAAAGCACAAGTTAAGGTCACAATACAATTATTAGTGGTTATGGTGTTAAACATGCAATGGACGACAATGATTAGTACTTATTATATAATGTCAGTAAATATACAGGGTTATGGTACCGTGCACTATAATACAGCAACACACTATTAACACTCTCGCTAGACGGCTGAGCTCGCGCTATCTAACAAGATATACACTTTACTAAACAATCGTTAACACATTTACAATTCCCAACTAAACTATTGGCCAGTACCTTGAATGGACTACCTAAAACTATATACACCCGTTTTGGTTAGCCACACTGCCCAATCACCACATATACATAGCGAGCTAGAGATCCGAATTTACACAGGCGCCTCTTAGTCGCACTATACAACGAGCTAGAGATCCGAATTTACACAGGCGCCTCTTAGTCGTACTATCAAAAGTCTAGTGGGTTCCAAATTTACACGCCTTCCCACTTAGCCCAGATAGGATGAGAACTAGCGAACCGAATTTACACAGGCGCCGCTTAGTCTCCCGGTCCCTCCGACCTAGCGAACGTAATATACACCCTAGAACGCTAGTCTAGACAAGACACCGGTGTCCGGCTAGGGCTATCTTACACCAGGACCCCGCCTGACTAACCAAATCAAACGGTCTGACTAAAGAGCGTTCGATCGAGCGGTGCGCCTTCGCTCCTTCCCTCCGACAGAGGGGGCAGATACACAGATTCAAAACCCCTTTGGGCCTACCGCACAATCGGTATACCCCTAGTGGGTCCTGCCGTCTAAAACAGCAGTTATCTTACCTCCTCGTTCCTGAACCTGAGTTCACACTCATCGACGGGGACACCCCAGCACTTCTCACGTAGAGGCCGATGATCTCCTGGACAACAGACCAGTGGCGCCGAGACGAAGGGAGGTCCACGCAGAAGTTCAGGGGTGCAGCCGTAGAGAACGTGGGCAAAGATAGACCGTCTCACGCCTCTGCCTCTCAGCTACCGTTGAACGATGAGCTTCCCGGCCAATGCACCAAATGATACCGGAGAAACTGACGGAAGCCAAGCACAGAGAGATGGACACAGGTTTCTTCAGGAAGGAAGAGATTCTTTATTGGATCACCGATCGGGACTCAGAGGGACTAGCGTCACCAAAATACAGCAAAGTCTGAGTACTGAATACATAGAGTACATTCCTTATATAGCACTGTAGCTCCTCCCACAATTAACTACACCCACACATACCCTTAACCTATTTAATAAATAGAGTCTAAACTCATCCATCCGGTCTAACCACGTGGCTCATCTGATACAAAGGAGAGGGACGCGTAATTCCAGTTCTTACATTCCTGCACCTGGTCAGTACAGTGATAACAGTATCTTAGCTACGTGTAATTAACTAACTGATACTACAAACACATATACATACATATGCCTTGTGGCAATCTTAGCCTGCTAAACTTGTATTTTACTGGAATTACATCACAATATCACCCACTTATTTTTAGCTCCTTTAAAGCTATATAGACATCGCATAAAGGAGAACGGTGAAGGAAGGAAACAAAATAAAAATTGTATATAAAAGCCTTAGAAGAAGCTCAGCTTCAGAGGAGGAGTTACTAGCAGAATATCCTTGCATTTATATTTAACCTTCCTCTTAAAAAGAAAGGTCTTGGGGGCTAACCGGTCGCATGCAGGAGAGGCTCCGGAGAGATCTGGCCTCTTAAGCTACATAACGCAGACTTTCGCACACAAAACGAGCTCACGAGATACCCATGGCTGTGGGAGAGGTAGCGGACCCCGAGATCAGGAGTTCTGGTCCCCTGGAGGAAGCGTGGAGCTTCGAGGGCTGCGGCCTACTCTGGTTTCATCTGTCCACAGAATATTTTTCCAGTACTGCTGTGGAACATCCAGGTGCTCTTGTGCAAACTGTAAACGTGCAGCAATGTTTTGTTTGGACAGCAGTGGCTTCCTCTGTGGTATCCTCTCATGAAATCCATTCTTGTTTAGTGTTTTACGTATTGTAGATTCGCTAACAGGGATGTTAGCATTTGCCAGTGACTTTTGTAAGTCTTTAGCTGACACTCTAGGATTCTTCTTCACCTCATTGAGCAGTCTGCGCTGTGCTCTTGCAGTCATCTTTACAGGACGGCCACTCCTAGGGAGAGTAGCAGCAGTGCTGAACTTTCTCCATTTATAGACAATTTGTCTTACCGTGGACTGATGAACAGCAAGGCTTTTGGAGATACTTTTATAACCCTTTCCAGCTTTATGCAAGTCAACAATTCTTAATCGTAGGTCTTCTGAGAGCTTTTTTTGTGCGAGGCATCATTCACATCAGGCAATGCTTCTTGTGAAAAGCAAACCCAGAACTGGTGTGTGTTTTTTATAGGGCAGGGCAGCTGTAACCAACACCTCCAATCTCATCTCATTGATTGGACTCCGGTTGGCTGACATCTCACTCCAATTAGCTCTTGGAGATGTCATTAGTCTAGGGGTTCACATACTTTTTCCACCTGCACTGTGAATGTTTACATAGTGTGTTCAATAAAAACATGGCAACATTTCATTCTTTGTGTGTTATTAGTTTAAGCAGACTGTGATTGTCTATTGTTGTGACTTAGATGATGATCAGATCACATTTTATGACCAATTTGTGCAGAAATCCATATCATTCCAAAGGGTTCACATACTTTACCTTGCAACTGTATATATATATATAAAACACAACAATTTCTGGCACTCATCCCAAACGAAAATAATCTAGATAGCAACTACCAGGTGCTTCTCTGTGCAGTAATATAAACAGAACAAATTGAGAGCACTCCATGGATTTGGTGAATCAAAAAAAATGTATTAAATAACACGCATATAAATCAACGTTTCGACCGTCTAGCGGTCTTTATCAAGATCTTGATAAAGACCGCTAGACGGTCGAAACGTTGATTTATATGCGTGTTATTTAATACATTTTTTTTGATTCACCAAATCCATGGAGTGCTCTCAATTTGTTCTGTTTATATATATATATATATATATATATATATATATATAAAAACACACATACATACATACACACACTTTTTTTCCCTTTATGTATAATATATTATAAAATAATGAAAGCATTTTATAATATATATATTTAATGCATATATTTGATTACATTATAATTGTATTTTGAGATTTGTGTTTATATCTCAAAGTACACTTATAATGCAATCATATATTTACATTATATATATATATATATATATATAAAATATTATAAAATGCTTTAATTATTTTATAATATATTATACATATGTAATATATTTATTTTATGATTATTAAGTAGTTTTTTTACACATTTTAGCTGCCTGACAGCTCAGACAGTCCCCTGCTAGGTTCTCGGGCAGTCTCCACGGACCGGGATCGCCAGTCCAGGTAAGTCCAGGGCTACTATTTGCAGCAGACGCACCAGGTACGCCCGAGGTCATTAACAACGGTTAAAGGGATACTCTAAGTACCAGGAATACAAAGCTGTATTCCTGGCACTATAGCCGCTCTGCCAACCCCCTCCAAGGTGAATATAGGGTTAAAAACCCTCTATATACTTACCTTATCCCAGCGCCGATCTCCATCGGCACTAGTTAGTGGCTCCCCCTCCACCAACGACAAGAAAGCGCTAATGCGCATGCGTGGCAAATGCCGCATGCACATTAATCCTCCCCATAGGAAAATTATCATTACATTACATTATCATAGTCGCATCTGGCATTAAGTAGGGTCGGATGTGCGCAATGTTTTTGAGATGGAAGCAGCAGGATTTGGCAATTGACTAGACATGAGGGGTGAAGGAGAGGTAACCTAGGAAGCGAGCTTGCGTGGTGCAGCGGATGGTAGCACCATTAATGTGGAAGGAGACAGAAACGGGAGTAGCAACAAATAAGGGAGGAAAGACCAGAAGTTCTGTTTTGGACAAGTTGAGCTTAAGGAAGTGGGCGGTCATCCAGTTAGAATTAGCAGAGAGGCAGTCAGAGACACTAGTCAAGAGAGGACAGGGAGAGATCAGGGGAGGACAGATAGATTTGCGTGTCATCCGCATAGAAGTGATATTGAAACCCAAAAGAGTTGATGAGTTTACCAAGGGAGGCAGTATAGACCAAGGACTGAACCTTGGGGGACATCAACAGAAAAGGGGGGTAGGAGGAGAAACAGAAAAAGAAACACTAAAAGAGCGCTGGGAGAGGAAGGAGGAGCACAAGGAGAGAGCAGTATCTTGTAGACAAGATTATAGAGGATGAGAAGAAGCTGTTGAGGATCAACAGTGTCAAAAGCAGTGTAAAGGTCAAGGAGAATGGGGAGGAGGGAACTGTCGCTGGATGTCCTCATGCAGAGCCGCTGTACTTTTGCCCAGTGTCTAGAGGTCTCAAGCGTCCCTACTTCCATTGGTCGCTGCACTGCCACCCAGTGTCTAGACTCAGGTGTCAAGTGTCCCTATTTTTTTCTCCTTATATCTCTTGACTTGGTTGGAATTTCCAACACAGTCAATATGATTATTTCAGGAAGAATTTGTCTTAATGAAATACTAATTTTTTGCAAGATAAGGGATTTTGTTACTGTGCACCTTTCTAACATGGAAGCCCAGAGAGTCCATGTATTTTTAATATTCTTCTGACTTGTTATCTAGAGAAAGCAACTTGTTCGCAAAAAAAACAACTTTATTCTAATGAGAATTACTCTCTATAGATTATTGCTACCATCATCATGCTCAGCTCTACTGTGCACTGCGTGACATCACATATGCGATAAATAGTGTATGAATGTAGCCCTCTGTCCTGTGCACTGTATTCACTGCCCTATGTGAATAAGCAAAGATGGTATCATTTCCCTACATAGAGCCGCCCGTATGCACGTTTTCTTCGTCGCACTTTATTCAACCAATCATCTATCGCGTAACAAAAAGCTGTAGGGAAGGCACTGTTGTATTGACGACGTTGATTGGATGAAATTTGATTACCGGAACTACGTCATAGAAGTGCGCCGGAAGAGGCTTCCTCTATTTTTCCATCCAGTGTGCGTGTTCTGTAGCTGCTGCTGCCGTTCGTTGTGCGGCACCATGTCTTTCCCCACCGAAGAAATAGAAGTGAGTGCTCAGGGTTACGTTGATATACAGCCTCGTTAATTGAAAGCAATATGTCAGCAACTGGTTTGTGAGTGTAACTGGGTTTGAATGGGTAGCTGAACCGTTGGTGGAGGCAGGGGTGTGGGCCTAACCATCTTCAGAAAACTGGATAAAAGCTCATAGCTGGTGATTGCAGTTGGATAATAACCCACCGTTATCATAATATTACAATTCACAGCAGAAAAAAAAAAGTTTATTCTTTTAAACCAGAGAACACGGAGATTTGGAAAATTAATTGTAATTTTAGACCACAATAACATGGCTAGTAAAACTGCTTAATTGGCAAATGTTTCGAGTTCGGCTAGCATTTAGTATTTTATGCTGATACTCCACAATTCTGTATTTAATAAACTGATCGTGACTTAGTATGTTTTATATGTACTGTAGTATTTATTACGGAGCACTTTTTAATGTTGATTAAAGTAACGTTTACTACATGTTTAATGTTATTTTGCCTACCATATTTTATGTTTAAGGCACTCTATTGCAATTTTTTTCCTTTTTCCTCCCTAGACACCGTATGATCCATACACTTATCAAGCGGCGGAATATGATATGCACACAGGTATGTTCTGCTGACTTACATGTATGAAAGATCAACTAGTGACTCTTTAACCACTTAAGAACCAAACTTCTGCAATAAAAGGGAATCCTGACATGTCATGTATCCTTAAGGGGTTAAAGGGAGACTCTATGCACCAAAACAGCTTAAAACAGCTAGGATTTAGGTTACTTTTGTTTCTCCTCTTTCTGTAACTCACACAGCCTCTGTAGGGTAAAAAATACTTACAGCACATTGTGTTTACTTTAGAAATTATGTCCAGCTCTGTTATTCTCTTAAGGACAAAGCTTTACATGGTTTTTTTTTTTTTTTGTCCACCCTTTTTGTGCACATATTAGACATCTAGCATCTTCACTTGTGCCCCCCCATTCATTCTTTAAAAAAATTCCCCCACCCCTCCCTTTCATAAACTTGCCATGAATTCCCTGTTTTATGTCCCCAATCCACATTACACCCATTGTTTGGTGTACACCCCACACGGCAACTAACTTACCCTATTGTTGCTAAAACAGTTGCACTGGGTTTCTCCATTCCATGCTTGTTCTGGCGCTCGTGCCTTCCATCACCTTACTACGGTGTTCTACATGGCAGCTTGACACGCGACATCCCTGGCGGTTTTTAATGGCACCAGTGACGTCACAGCACTGCCTTTCTAGTAAGAGGACATTTTGCCAACAAAATTTGTTTGCAATGTTGCCTGCATACCCTGGCAATCACGTATACACGTGTGAAGGGGTTAAGGATCGTGCCTTTTGTGACTATCCTGTGAAGCTACAGTGTCATAAGTGACCTGACCAGTTCAGGTTTTACAGTTAGAATTTTGATTTAGTGGTTATATATCTAATTTTGTAGCATTAAAGCAGTTTGTTCAAATTTATCTGCAAAGTTCTACCATTTGTGAAAGTAGATACGCCAGATACTACTTTGTTAGTATTTCTTTGAAGCCATTGTTTCTCATGGCAAATGCATCCTGTTTGTTCATCTTGTTACAGGAGACCCTAAGCAAGACCTGGCATATGAGCGGCAGTATGAACAACAGACTTACCAGGTCATCCCTGAGGTGATCAAAAACTTCATTCAGTACTTTCACAAAACCGTTTCTGATCTGATTGACCAGAAGGTTTATGAGCTACAAGCCAGCAGAGTGTCTAGTGATCTAATCGATCAAAAGGTTTATGAGATTCAAGACATCTATGAAAACAGGTGAGTGCTAGCACCTTGCTTTCCAGAAAGAGGGTTTTTGTTGACAGTCTTATGTTGTGGAAATTAATCACTGCATATAATATATTGTTTTTTTTACCTACTCTTTTCAACCTGCAGTTGGGCAAAGTTGACAGAGCGTTTTTTCAAGAACTCTCCCTGGCCTGAGGCAGAAGCCATTGCCCCCCAAGTAGGAAATGGTGAGTAGATGTGTGTTTTGGAATAAAATTGTCTGTTTTGCAGTGTTATTGAGAATAATTTTATGTTGTAAATAGGATATGTGGGACACCAACCTTTCCTGAATGGTCTGTGTTTGCAATTTCTAAATTGTGGGGAGCCCTGAATCTCAGCTGTGGCTGTTAGTGCTTGGACCATACGTTCCAGCAGACAGTCTGATAACGGTTTCCAATTGAGCCCAGACACTGTGTGGATCTTTTTTTATTTTTTAATAATTTTTACACTCTCACTTGGAAATAACTTTCAGTTTCAGTCTTTTGATGGGGTGCATTGTCCAGACAGGAGAACATACCACAGCAATATAAATATCTAAATAGCTTATATAATTACACCTGAGCTCCTGACATTGTCCTGAAGTGGGTTTGTTACAAGATCAACTAGTGGTTGATCGTGTTCTTAAATATGCAAAACTGTCTGTTTGCTTCCTGATATGGTTTCTTTTCCATATTATTTACTTGTCAGTACTCCCGTGTCTTATAGAGTGTTTTTTATTTTATTTTAAATTCTTTATTTTAGTCACTCAGCAGATTATATAAAGCAGTCGTTACAGTACAAAATGCGGGCTAGTGCCCATAACGTTCTCATGCATGTACAAAAGCAGTGATACTTGGTTTGGTGCAGTGATCTGCCGAGTTTTTTTTTTTTTTTTTTGATAAGAGGTAACATGACATAATATGCAAACAATAATGCAAAGAAGACCCCTTGGCTCATATATATGAAACAATCGAGAAGCTTAAGGTGACTATAGTTCGAACAAGTGAGGTGTATATTGCTGGTATTACATTTGTTTAAGTACAAATATGAGATGGGTATGCCGCTAAGGTCTATGCTATAAAAACATTTAAGGAGTGCAGTTGCTTATAGTGCTTAACCTAAGAGTTTAAAAAGGTTATACTTGCTGATAACATGCAGCGATATGAACAGTAACATAAACATCAGGAGTTGGCATAAAACATAGGTTGTGTTTATAAACAGACTGCTTAACTATAAGCGCCTGGATAGGACATGAAAACATTGTTTAGCAATGAAAAATGAGCCCCTATACTAGGTATATAACTTAAGTTTAGTATCTGGCCGGGCTGACATAACGTATGATTACATAGCGTGCGTGTATAGTAAGTGGGGTAGGCATTGCCAGAGTCTGGCACATGAGCCCTTCTCAGGAAAAGTGCCAAACTCGGTGGAAAGAAATAACTAGTCTAATGAGCAAGGGTAAGATTTTGTGGGCGTTGGGGTGTCTGAGTGTGCCCTATACCAGGTAGTTGTCTTGGTAGACGCCTGGGAGTAAGTGTCAAGTCGGCCTAAGCGTATGGCATAGGGGAGTCTTATATCGAGACCGCCGGTGGGCGATTATGTTGGTCGGTATGACAGCGGTGGTCGCTGTGAGTGGGTGATTTTGCGCCTGGCTATGTTATTATTCTCGGCGTGTCGGGCTGAGCTGGGGTCAGGCAGGGGGAGGTGATGGGCCGTGGTCTATGTACCTTCTATTTGTGTAGTAGGTCACTACCTGTAACATGTGTTGGCATTCTGAGGTAGCACAAAGTAAATACATTCCCTACCATACAGGATAAGTAAAATCGAAAGAAAAAGTAAGAAAAGTCAACAGGAAAAGTTTTGAGGCAGTTCGTCTTTCAGTCTTTGGGGTATTCCGCCTCGGTACCAGCTGGTAACGGTTGTCAGACTGCTTCAAGTGGTTCCCGCCGTGGTCGGGACTTTTGTGGGAGTGCGTGGGACGAAAGGAGTCACTCTTTCAGGGTTCCATTGATGCGATGGCCCACTTGTGCCCGCCGTATCAGCCGTGTGTAAGGAGTCGTGCGGTAGTCCTAAGATGGGCATCAGAGCTGCCGCTTCTTGTATGTCGTGAATCTCATGCTTGTCAGACCCATGTAGTATCTGCAGTTTTCTGGCCTGTAGCCATCTATATCTCAGTCCTTTCTTCTGTAAGAGCGTCGTAAGTGGCTTAAGCGATCTCCTCCAGGCTAACGTGCCCCCTGTGAGGTCGGCATAGAAGGTTAATTCCATCGTTTCGAATTTGTAGGGTGAGCAGTCCCTGGTCGCTGCTGCAACAGCTAGTTTGTCTGCGTGGTTCTGGAATCTGATTATTAGGTCGCGTGGAGCTGTGCTTGGTGCTTGGGCCGGTTTTGGAGCCCGAAAGAAGCCGTCCAGTTGGACATTTCTGGCCTGTTTTGGTTGCAGCAGGGCTGCTAGGAGGCGTCTCAAAACGTGTGGCAGTTCAGTAGTTGGAACATCTTCAGGGACACCTCGTACTTTCAGGTTATTAGCCCGGCGTGCATCTTCCAAGGCCGCAAAGCGGCGTTCATGTGCCGCGTTCTTGCTTTGTAGCTCTAGGACCTGTTGTTGGAGCGTTGTGATGTGGTCTGAGCTGGCTCTGGTAGTAATTTCCAGTGCGCTCATACGGCCAGTCAGGCCTTGTATGTCGGCCCGGAGCGAGGCTACGTCTGACTGGAGCGTCTTGCAAGTCTGTGAGGACCGATTTTAAAACCGCAGTGGTGACTGGTGAGTCGTCTCGTTTCTGGGCTATTGATGCCTGCTGCTGTGCTAGGTAGAGGTCGGCCACATCTCCCTCTGAGGAGAAATCATCCGATAGTTCGGAGTATGTGTCCGGGTGAGCGGCCATTTTGGGCCCTGCGGCCTCGCGTGTCTGCCTTAGGAGCTCGGCCCTTGTCTCGGCTTATCTGGTTTCAATTTTTTCGTTTTTCGCCCCATCTTGGTCACTGGGCTCTGCTCGTTATGGGTAGAGCCCCAAATCGTAAGTTTGATGCCCGAAATTGGTATGCTTTTGGGCAAATTTGCAGGAGCTCTCGTGCCATGCGTCCACTCCGCTCGGTTGCTAAGCCACGCCCCCATAGTGTTTTTTATATGTATTTTTTGTTTTTCTTGGTAGATACTTTGTCCTTGGACCTTTTTAAGGAAACTATATTAAATATGCAAGTTCCTTTTTAGGAGTACTGTATGAATGAGACCTAGCAGTTAAACTCTTTTGCCTTCGTAATTTCAGATGCTGTGTTCCTGATTCTGTACAAAGAACTGTATTACAGACACATATACGCCAAAGTCAGTGTAAGTATCTGCAGGAGTAGATTGTGCTCTATAGCCTACTATAATCTATATTGGAGGCTAGCCCGAGTAACACACATTCTTATTAAAAGATTTATAAAAAGTTATGTAAATGTGTGGTTTACTCAGTAGTAGTTTGGTAGCTAGTTAAGTGCATTTATCTCTGTGAGAGTTTTATACAATTTGAGTTATCTTGGTTCCAAACAAAGGGACTCTGATTGCTTGGCAAACATACTGTCAATGGATTTTGTATTGCACTCCACAGATGGTAATGAAGTTTGAGTTTGGACTCTTTGAAAGTTTGTCGCTTTCCCGTAAAAGCATTTTTTAAAGTAATTCTTTCAAACGTGGATTATTAAAGTGAATATTCAGAGACTGGTACTTAAATTGCATTTTATGCACAACATAGTGTCTGGACAAGTTGGTGGTTCCTGAGTAATTACGAAGACTTCTTAAGTGTTCAATAGTTCTGTACAAATAACATGCCGAGGAAGATAAAGTGCTACAGAATTGGTTAACATTGGCATCTTTCCTCTGATTACTTTATAGGGCGGACCAACGCTGGAGCAACGATTTGAATCTTATTACAACTACTGCAACCTTTTCAATTACATTCTCAGTAAGTGTACAAGACTGACATTTGCATGTTCACTTTGTTAAAGGAGCACTATAGTGCCAGGAAAACAAACCAGTTTTCCAAGCACTATAGGATTACTAGGTCCCCCCCCTCTCCCGCTGGGCTGAAGGGGTTAAAACGGCTTCAGACACTTACCTTAATCCAGCGTCTGGCTCCCTCAGCGCTGGTGACCTCTCCTTCCACTGCTGACGTCAGCTCCCGACTGGAGCTGAATGCGCATGTGTGGCCAGAGCCGTGCGCACATTCAAAATTATTTAATGCTTTCCTATGGGGATCTGAACTTGCACTGCCTGAGTTCAATGCGATTTTCATACTGAGAATCGCGGAAGCGTCCTCTAGTGGCTGGAAGGGAGACAGCTACTAGAGGCTGGATTAACCCTGCAGTGTAAACATAGCAGTTTCTCTGAAACGGTTTTCAGCTGCAGGGTTAAAACTGGGGGGACCTGGCACTCGGACCACTTCATTGAGCTGAAGTGGTCTGAGTGCCTATAGTGGTCCTTTAATGTGTGTATGTATACTTGTTTACAAAAATAGAGTAGCTCTGAGTCTGTACATGACTCTGATAAATGTAGTTTATTTTCAGAGGTAATATTTAAGTGTATTGATGTATACTCATAAACAGTTACACTAGTATCACAATTATCAGCTAGAGTGTGACTTCAGGCCAACACCATTTTTATTAATTAAATGCTGGGTGCAGTGTATCTAATATGTAAGAATGTACGTGATCTATTATATGTCACGGCTTAATAATCTTATTTTGTACTTTAGATGCAGATGGTCCTGCTCCACTGGAACTTCCAAACCAATGGCTTTGGGATATAATTGATGAATTTATATATCAGGTATTGTTAAAACATTTTGTTCCTCTTATTTTGCCATCTCATCAAAGTACCTCACATGCCTATTTGTCTTCAGTCTTCTAGTTTGAAAATTAAATGTTTTGCTTATAGCATTATTTCAATTTTCTTCTAAAATAAATATATTTTCCCTACTTCATTGCCACAGTTCCAGTCTTTCAGTCAGTATCGATGCAAAACAGCCAAGAAGTCAGAAGAGGAGATTGAGTTTTTGCGTTCCAACCCAAAAATCTGGAACGTGCATAGTGTTCTGAATGTTTTGCATTCCTTGGTGGACAAATCCAACATTAATCGTCAGCTAGAGGTTTACACAAGTGGAGGTGAGACTATTTCTTTGTATACATTCTAGGTTTCCTGTTTTTACAAATGTCCCAGTCCACTTACCTGTGATTATGGTGTTCTATGGGAACAATGTTAGAAATTTTAAGAATTTGAGGATGGATAGTACACTTGACTGTGATCTGTAGGTCTGTATTCTATCATGCCGCTCCTTAAGTGATGCTATAAGTTCTGATTTATTTACTTATTTTAAGAGGTCTTGTAAAACTGTAAATTTAAAATACCGGTATCTAAATATTGATGTCTTATGCTGCTGATTATTTGCATGTGTACTTTGCTCTCACTGGAGAGACTTTATACCTAGGCAACATTTGGCCCTTCGGATGCTGTGGACTACATCATAATGCTGGCAAAACATATGGGGAGATGTAGTCCACAACATCTGAAATGCCAAACATTGCTTACCCCTGCTCTATACCAATGCTAAATGGAAAGGTCATGTGAATAAGCGAATAGTTTTATATTAGATTGTTAAACTATTTCTTTTGGTGTATGAGTAGTCTGTTTTTTTTTTTTTTGTTTTTTTTTTTATAAAGCACAAGCAGTTCATTGTAGTACCTTCTATTGTACAATGCCATGGAAGATGACACCTGAAAAAGATTACATGCATTAACATATGCATACAGATACATAGGAGTGCAGAAGAGTCCTGATTTTGCGGGTTATAGGGTCATTGGGCTGTTTTTGTTTGTGAATATAGCACTGTGTGGAAAGATTCATTGTAAAGATCAGTGACGAATACGAACTGGGTGATGAAATGGACCACTTTGAATAAGCAGTTTTGGATTATGACTTGGAATTCCATGCTGGATGTAATGAGGGGGATTGTTGGTGGGGCTTCTAGAACAGGATACCAAACATTTAATAAGTAACAGTGTATTTACTAAAGTCTGAATTAAAAGCGAATTAGAAATTTACAGTGTAGCCAAAATGAAAGCATAGCTGACTTGGAGAGTTTTTCCAGTTTCACCATTTTGACCTTAAATTTTAAATTCAATTAGAATTTTTGCTTGAGTGAATAACTCTGTAAATCTAGCTACGGTGTTCTTGATGAATATAAGGGGGTCTAGGGATTTGTCTGTAATGAATCACTGGGCTCAGGAATTAGTGAGCTTGTGATTTTCTATAGTATCTTTGCACATTAAGATAAATAGGATGATTGCTCAAATTCATGTGACTGTAGTCTACCTTGCATGATTAACTTATTTGAATAATTATTAGACATTTCTTAGTGCCAAATATTTTTATAGTGTCTAACTACTAGTAACGTACTTACTGCAAAAGCATGGTGATTTGGTTTATCCGGGATCCACTATTGTTTGACATTTTTGCATATAAGAAAGTTATAGTTGCATGTTTTTTGATAATTCTTTGTTTTAGGTGACCCTGAGAGTGTGGCTGGAGAGTATGGACGACACTCTCTCTACAAAATGCTTGGATACTTCAGCCTGGTTGGACTTTTGCGTCTTCATTCGTTACTTGGTGATTATTACCAAGCTATCAAGGTCTTGGAGAACATAGAACTCAACAAGAAGGTATGTGTTTTACATGCTAGATTTTTGTAGCTGCTCTGCTCTTCTACAGCTGTTTGCTCATTTCAAATGTGATCTCCTTTCTGATGGTCTTCTATCAGATGCATTGTGACTACTCTACAACCCCTATCTAAATGGAATTACATTCTACCCCTACAGAGCATGTACTCTCGAGTTCCAGAGTGCCAGGTCACTACATATTACTATGTGGGCTTTGCATACCTTATGATGCGAAGATATCAGGATGCTATTCGAGTGTTTGCCAACATTTTGCTGTATATCCAAAGGACGAAGAGCATGT
This sequence comes from Pelobates fuscus, assembly GCF_036172605.1. Classification (NCBI taxonomy): domain Eukaryota; kingdom Metazoa; phylum Chordata; class Amphibia; order Anura; family Pelobatidae; genus Pelobates; species Pelobates fuscus. The sequence goes on from NC_086323.1 coordinate 112,766,883, forward strand.
TTCAGAGGACTACATACAAGTACGAAATGGTAAGACATCTTAATTGTTTCTTCTATTGAATACTACTTTACCAACCTTAACTCTGTTTTATGAATGAGTGGCAAGAGAGAACTTATCTCATTTACTTTGTCTTGCTGTTCTTTTTTTCTTTTCTTTTTTTCACTCTGAACGTTCTTTACCCTCATTTGTCATATCACTGTTTGTTTTCCCTTTACTGTGTCAGTCTTCCACTTACGTGTAGTTTGTCTCTTGATTTATTACAGATAAACAAGCAGAATGAGCAGATGCATGCCCTTCTGGCCATTGCACTAACCATGTACCCAATGCGAATTGATGAAAGTATCCACACTCAGCTTAGAGAGAAATATGGCGACAAGATGCTGCGCATGCAGAAAGGGTAAGGAATCAATGCAGTGAAGAAAAGGTTTGCTAATCTAAGGGTTATGTTTTTTTTTGGATACTGTGGATACTGTCAAAGGAATCATCCATGAAATATCTGTAAACCTTTCATAATCCTAATCTCCTAACCCACACACTCACAGAACACAAAGTGATGTCTGTTTAGATGTGAAAAAAATCAAATCCGATAGACTACATACTTTTGGCTCTTAACTATGGTATAGAAAAATAATGTGCCCAATACTTACAGGTTCACATTATTTACGATATCTCCTTAAACCATGAATATTTCATGGATTAAACAAAAAGAGAGAGAGAAATGGTATACATAATTACTTTGGAAGTAGTTACTAAAATACCAGTGCTGCTTGCCAGGTCTGTGAGTGTTACACCCACCACTTACTACAGCGTATATCCCACTTCACTTATGACACCAGCATCCGAGTCCAAAAGAGAATGACATTTGGCCCACAGTTCCTTTTCTCTCTTACAAATCCATATAATGAATTTGCTGTAATATTTGGCAATTGCAAAAAAATTTTATTTTATTTTTTGCATTTCTTATTCCTTTCCCATCCGTTCCATTGTAGACATGATATTGCATCATCTTATTTACAATTATTCAAATATTTTGCATTTAGCTACACCTTTTCTAGTTTTGAACTTGCTTTTTCGTTTTTGTTGTAATTTGTACATACTGAGAAGGGTGTCAATAGCATTGCGTCTCCAATCAATTGCATTAAGAGAAGCATTTGATTGAAGAACTGAGGCTGTCACTGTCTTCTTTACTAGAGTTGTGTTTTAACCCTGGAATGAAAACGTGGTTTCTATAAAATGGCAATGTTGTTTCATTCCATGGTTAAAACGACGGGACCACTGCACTCAGATTTAAGTGGATTAAGTGCCTTTTAGTTTATGCCTCATACATTCCAATATTTGTCTTAAAATACAAACCTTTGAGTAACCTCTGCACTGTTTGGATTAATCTGGCCAAATAGTCAGTGAACGTTGTACAAATTGGAGGTGCTTTAAAAAATCTAGATGTTTATATGCTTTTTGTTTTATACAGAGATGCTCAAATCTACGAGGAGCTTTACAATTATGCCTGTCCTAAATTCTTATCACCGGTGGTTCCCAATTATGATAATGTTCACCCAAACTACCACAAGGAGCCATACTTGCAGCAGCTCAAAGTTTTTCTAGATGAGGTACAACAACAAGCCCAGCTCTCCACCATCCGCAGGTCAGTTTCCATGCTAATTACCTTCACAATGTTCCAGCAGCTTCCTTTGTGCATGACACTTATTTGGTCTAATTTCACTTTTGTACTCTAGTTTCCTAAAACTCTACACAACTATGCCAGTAGCTAAATTAGCTGGGTTCTTGGACTTGCCGGAGCAGGAGTTCCGTATTCAACTTCTGGTCTTCAAACATAAGATGAAAAATCTAGTATGGACCAGTGGCATCTCTGCATTGGAGGGAGAATTTCAGTCTGCTTCCGAAGTAGATTTCTACATTGATAAGGTTAGTTATCTAGAGTTTACCAATTGCAAAAATAACGGAATACTTAGTAATTTGTTCACTATGCATCAGGTTTGTTGAATTGGAACCTATTCTCAAGAGTAGACCTAGAAGGTAGTGTTGAGGAAAGATCTAACTCCATTTTTAACAAATGTTTGCAAGTCTGTTCTCCTCTCAATTCCGTTACAAAAAAAAAAAAATCTTGGTTATTAGAAAATTGTTTATTTAGGCATAACAAGATAGGCCATCAATCACCAACTATATTAAAATGTGAGTTTGCTTGTAAAGCATATGATTTATTACTTGACCATGCATGCCAGTGAGTGTTTGCTTGTAGGGCATATGATGTATTACTTGACCATGCATGCCAGGGTATATGTAGAAGAAACTGTTAACTGGTAGGTACAAATCCTTTATACAGTGGGCAGGAAAAAAAAAATTTGCACAAAAGAAATTACATTTGATGTTCTAGACTTATAAATCTGATACAGCTTGTAGGAGTCGGTACTAGTCTATTTTTCATGCTCCGCTAATATGCACACTCTTTTTTCTAGGACATGATTCATATTGCTGATACCAAAGTTGCTCGACGATATGGAGATTTCTTTATACGACAAATCCATAAATTTGAAGAAGTGAGTATTCTGTAATTTGGTGTTTGGGAGGGGGCTAAGAAAAGGCAGTGTTTACATTGCCCCTAGGGACACCTCCAAGTGGCCACTCCTTAGATGGCTTCTGGAGGGGCTTGCTGCCCTGCTGTTCAGCAGCCCCACGCTCTGCATGGAGACGCTGAATATTCCTCATAGAGTTGCATCTCTATGAGGAGGTCCTGATTGGCCAGAACGGCATTTGGCTCCACCCCATGCCGATTTTGGCCAATCCAGTGCTTTCCCTATGGGATAGCATTGGATTGGCTAAAAATCTGCAGTTTTGATGTCACAAAGGGGTCGGAGCCAAGACCGGCAGACTAGCGCAGCGCTGGAAATAGTGTTTTTTTTTTTAAACTTTTTTATATGACAGGCTTTCTGTGCAAGACTAAAGTGGGGAAGACAAGAAATAGTCTTAGTATTTCTAATTTGTTTTGTTTGGGGGGGAATTTACATATACGTCATTTAAAATATATTTATTTTTAAAAATTATTGAAAGGGTTATTATATTTTTTAAATAAATAAAATAAATCATTTTGAGGTGACTGTTGTCCTTTTAAGTATGCAAAAAGTGAGTAAATGCTATGTTTATTGCTTTGATAGAGCAGTTATGCTTGTTTTAGCTTGGTGTGACAAGTTCACTTTAATTTCTAAAGAATACTATCCTCTGTTCTGCTGCAGTATTTGCTTACATTGCAGAGCTGTTACTTCCTGGTTGCCAAGTAACAGCTCGGTGTAAAGAGGACAGTATTGTAAAGTTTCTCCTTATCCTTTTTTTTTTTTTTTTTTTTTTTTTGTGTACTAAGAGTTTGATAAAGAAGGGAGGAAGTGAGAATTTTTTTTATAAGATAAGGGGCAAAGCTGTGTTATGTTGAGTGTTTAACATATTGTTTTCTTCTATTGCACAGTTGAACAAGACCTTGAAAAAGATGAGTCAGAAACCCTGAAGGTGTCAGTTTGTTAAAAAAATAAATACAAAAATGACAGTTCTACAGAGCTTATGCCAAGAAGTTTAAAAGCCTTTTAATAAAAATGAGTACAATAGAACATTGTACTATGTCCAGTGTTGGTGTTTCCATTCTCAAATGACCTAATTGCGCCGGTGACATATACTTTTTGACCATTTGGCTACTGCAGTAATGTTGTAGCTTAGCCACTTGTACAAGAAATGGGGAAACTTTGGAAGAAGACTTCAGATGGCGTTCTACAAAACATGAAGCATTCTGTTTTTAAATGGGTGTATTATGAGTTGATTGGCTTTTTTTTTTTTTTTTGCTGATTAAACAAGCAACTGTCATTTGTTTTATTTCCATCTATGTGTTCTTTAGTTACCTGAAATAATGTGCTTGTACTTTATTCTGATTGGCTGAAAACCCTTAATAGACTAGCTTTAGTTCAGCTTGGTTATTACATTCTTCCTCTAAAATTAAGGAACTACCTGCATCCTCTTATGTAAATGTAAAGCACCAATGTTCATTATGTTAATAACCTTTTCTAGAAGGAAAATAATTCTGCAAGAAACAGTTGAGATTACGTCAACTAGAATCTGGTTTTAATTAGCAGGACGCTAATAACCAGGAGATCATTTCTACTTGCCACAAATGACTGAAAGTTATCATTGGTGATCTTGCCTAGATATTGGATATTCTGTTTACCATCAGTTAAACAGAACGTACTCCATTTGGAAGGGAGCTATGTAATCATTACATCTGCCTGGTGGCTTGCCTCTATAAACTCTATATATTGCGTTATGTTATAACCCCCAACATACCACACCAGACTATAAAGTGAGAACATAAGACCCCTACGTAGCATTTACATGGAAATCTAGTGCAATAAGGTAAATATCAGTTGGTGCTTTCCCCTTCTACAATGTTTAAAACTCACAAAATGGGTTTATGTAAAACATGCCCCTGGCAGGTCCATGCTTAACCCTTTTAAGAGTTTTGTTTTAGCCTACAGTACTAGCCCTTCCTTAAAATGTACTTGCGACTGCAAGCCTGGAGGGTCCATGCGACACTCACCAGGGATGACTTTCTATCTCCATGGTTACATTTTTGGTGGAAATGTTGAGTCCTTCGTGTAGTGAAGTTTCTGTTCTTGTATGATATGCACAAAGAATTGCTCATTAGTTAACAGTAGGTGGGCACTAGTGTGTGGCACTGCCCTAGGTTTAAAAAAAACTAAATTAAAAAATTGCCTAATATTTATTTTGTGTTTAATGATGTGGCATAATAATCTGGCATCATGCAGCAGTAGACCAAGAGGTTCAAGTGAAAAGTGCTATTATGCGCTCTGTGGCTGCTTCATAACTGGTGTGATACCTCCACAGTGAGCAAGTGTGACCCAACCTCATAATGATTTAAAAAAAAAAAAAAAAACACACACACACAATGCTACTCCATAACTTACATCCATCTGTGGCTCAACAACTCCTAGGAGAACACCTTTGCTGATTGCGGCATTAAACACTCTTATTGCTGAGCCACTAGTCTTTATGGCTATTATGATTACAGTATCCTGCCCACATCAGGAGTGTCTGAATATGCAGAAAGAACAAACGATTGGGGTACGTAGATATTACAGTGTAAGAAACTAAATGCTTAGAGCAGGGGTTCCCAATCCAGTCCTCAAGTACCCCATACTAGTCCAGGATTTTGGGATTACCCTGTTGTGTCTAAAAATGTGTTTTTTCTTCTTAAAACCCCTTCCACACAACTGGGTAATCCCTAAATCCTGCACTGTTAGGGGGTTCTTAGGACTGGGTTGGGAACCAATGTCTAGATGTACAAGTGTCATGAAGAACTACATGCATTGTCTTCTGTTCAGAGATTTTTATTACTCTACAAACTGCTACATGATAAGAGGACTTGATCCAAATTTAGAAAGGGTTGGTTTCTTTGACTGTTCTTTATTTAAAGAGGACGTGACTTGCCTGATATTTTGCAACATTCAAGGCCAGTTCTTGCTATTTGGTGTACATCAATTATAGTTTATAGCACCATACTGGATAATGTGTTACCCCAAAGATGTTAATGGCCTTCAACTCCAGGAATTTTGTGACTGAGAGCTAATGTGTCATCATAATGTAAAGTGTAGTTCTCCAATAGCTGTAGATAAGGATAGCGATCACTGACACAAAAATATCAGGGACATAACTAGAACAGTTTCTTTAAAAAATTACCATGATATATTTACTTGGCAAACCGTGTTAATGTGACAAGGCATGCAGAGATGAGAGTAAATAGAGTAATGGTAATGAAGAGAAAAGTTTTGTTTGGCGCTATCAATGCAATCATCGCCATGCGTATGGAAGACTGTAAATCTTTAAAGAACCTTAAGAGTAGCAAAGGTGTGGTATCAAAGAATAGTGAATATTAATTTAAGACAGTGATGTGCCGGAAGCAAATTGTCCTCTTGTAACTTGGGTATTGCTTAGAACACTGGCATGGAAAATAATCTTGTATGTTTCTATGTATTATGCAAAATTTTGATGTACTGTTCCCAGGTTTCTGACACAGGACCAAACCTAGGTATGGGTAAGATGTTCTCTATAGGGCATACCTCCATTGCAAGTTGTGCAGTATACAACACCCCTTGGTAATGTCTTAAACCTTACTGCTGTTATACTGTAGGGCTAATTGTGAGGAAGGTATCAAAAGACCAGACTTAAAGCAAACCAAAGATGCTTTCAAATATATTCTTTGCCTCTGAGCCTCGTTTTACACTCGTTGGGCAAGGATTCTGGGTTCTTCGTGTCATTCAGAAGTATTAGTAAACAGAAAATAAATCATAGTATATTCAGTGCACAACATTCTACATAGTTTGCTAATCCTGTAAAAACATTGATACACTGCAAAGAGATCTGTAATCATGATGAATACCTCCCTGATTTTATTCAGTTTTAGTAGTGTACTAGAGCCCCCTTTTTCACATTCTGTAGTGTCATCTATAGGAGCGAGTAACCAGGCGTTATCAAAACAGAACTGATTGACATCTTATATACATGTATACGATAGCATTAGTGCCTGTATAGCTAAGCCAGGGCCAGTGCAAGAATTTGTCTACGCAGGTGAAAACGCATTTTGTCGCCCCCAAAAATTCATCTTCACCTGTCTGTCTAATACTCCCCCTTTTGCCCTTCTTACCCATCCTTTTGTACAACTTGCCACCTTTTTCTTTCTCTTTTCCCTTTTTGGACATTGTATCCTGTTTGTCATTTTTTTCTTGCCTTTGTGCCAATTTTGTGGTCTCTTAACCACCTTGTGTCACACACTCACGCACACTTACACACACATACTCACTGTTTACACACACTTTCTGGTTATTATCATTGTTAAAAAATAGTCCCACCAGGTGTTGCTGAACTGTAGAAGCTTTAGACTACTTGGCTGATATGATGTCTTGTATTCCAGTAGCCTTTAGCTCCAGAAGAGATGGACTGCAGTTGCTCCTCGCTGTTCACATTGCTGGGACCCTGACTGGATTTTTTTTCCCCCAAACACATAGCCAGCTCGGTAAATTAGTAACAAGCCAGTGCTCTGAGTGACTGGCGGGAGATGGGTTCTTTGTCCTCCTGCCAGTCCCTCTGATATTTTTGCGCCCCTTGGGTCGGTACTCCCGAAGGCGGACGCCTGTGCCTCCTTATGTTAGCATCGGCCCTGAGCTAAACACTTGACATGCGCACAGTCGATTATTCGGCAGGTGCGCTGTTTACCCCAACCCCCCAATAACTTACAGACACCGTATTTCTGTTGGAATATAAAAGTCCACAGCTTTATTTATTATTATAAACAAGGTAACAAATTGGGGTCATTGCCACAAATGTAAATTTACCTCCACCCCCCACCGTACATAAATTACCCCCGGCAATGACCCCGCCCAATAACAATAAATAACATTATAAATAACAAATAACACATAACACATGGCCTACCAAAGAGGCCCCATATCCATAACTTTTTTAACTGTAGGGGTGTACCGAGACCCCCCTACACCACCTGGTTCGGAGCCACCGATGAGCTCGAACCCACAAACCATTTCACACTCCAGTCTAATCCAGCCTAACCAATTTATACTCCTCCTACCTTCCAATTACCCAAGCCCTATCCCGCCGCTGTGACCAAACGGGAACTCCAAAACAACAGGGAGGGTGGGAGGGACAATTACCAGGTAAGTGTCAGTTTAGTTAAAATGTCCCTTACTCATAAAATGGCTGCTTAATATACTCCTATTAACCAACCCCCATTTACCAATAACCACGCCCCTTTAACTGGTTACTCCCCTGCCTACTCCTGGCTCTGTCAAGGCCCACTCCCCTGACTGCGCTGTTCCATGGGCTTCATGACATGTGCACAGTCGATTATTCGGCAGGTGCGCTGTTTACCCCAACCCCCCAATAACTTACAGACACCGTATTTCTGTTGGAATATAAAAGTCCACAGCTTTATTTATTATTATAAACAAGGTAACAAATTGGGGTCATTGCCACAAATGTAAATTTACCTCCACCCCCCACCGTACATAAATTACCCCCGGCAATGACCCCGCCCAATAACAATAAATAACATTATAAATAACAAATAACACATAACACATGGCCTACCAAAGAGGCCCCATATCCATAACTTTTTTAACTGTAGGGGTGTACCGAGACCCCCCTACACCACCTGGTTCGGAGCCACCGATGAGCTCGAACCCACAAACCATTTCACACTCCAGTCTAATCCAGCCTAACCAATTTATACTCCTCCTACCTTCCAATTACCCAAGCCCTATCCCGCCGCTGTGACCAAACGGGAACTCCAAAACAACAGGGAGGGTGGGAGGGACAATTACCAGGTAAGTGTCAGTTTAGTTAAAATGTCCCTTACTCATAAAATGGCTGCTTAATATACTCCTATTAACCAACCCCCATTTACCAATAACCACGCCCCTTTAACTGGTTACTCCCCTGCCTACTCCTGGCTCTGTCAAGGCCCACTCCCCTGACTGCGCTGTTCCATGGGCTTCATGACATGCGCACAGTCGATTATTCGGTAGGTGCGCTGTTTACCCCAACCCCCCAATAACTTACAGACACCGTATTTCTGTTGGAATATAAAAGTCCACAGCTTTATTTATTATTATAAACAAGGTAACAAATTGGGGTCATTGCCACAAATGTAAATTTACCTCCACCCCCCACCGTACATAAATTACCCCCGGCAATGACCCCGCCCAATAACAATAAATAACATTATAAATAACAAATAACACATAACACATGGCCTACCAAAGAGGCCCCATATCCATAACTTTTTTAACTGTAGGGGTGTACCGAGACCCCCCTACACCACCTGGTTCGGAGCCACCGATGAGCTCGAACCCACAAACCATTTCACACTCCAGTCTAATCCAGCCTAACCAATTTATACTCCTCCTACCTTCCGATTACCCAAGCCCTATCCCGCCATAGCAAGAGACTTGAACCCTTAATGTCTCGAGCGACCCCCACCACACATAAATAGGGCTTTGGAAATACCTTCCTGGAAACCTAAATTTAATAGATCACACCTCACCTCAGACAGGTGCACACCATCCCGCCTAAAATAACCGGGCAACCCGCCCTCCAATTCAAAGTGCCTCACTGGGACCCCCCCTATCCTCCTAACAAAGACAGACATGGCCTTGTTTACTTTACCTCGGCAACGTGCCACAGCCGCCGGGTCCCTGGCATGCCTCCAGTTCAACCGCGGCACCATCTCAGACCACACTATTGTAACTCCAGGGACCAGTGCCCTCACCCTATCCAGGTCCCTCTTCATTCTCCTGACCAACACCTTCTGGGGGACCAAACCTAAGTCATTGCCCCCACCGTGAATCAAAAGTATATCCGGGGCAAACCCCCTTGACAACATCCCAAAAATCTCCCCACTTATGCTCTGCCAGCTGAAACCCCGAAAACCAAACCACCGAAGGTCCACTGTGTCCAGAAGAAAACCCAGTTGTGTGCCTTGTCTCCGAACTGCGGCCCTCTTCTCCGCCCAGTAGACAAACGAGTGACCCACCAGCCAAGCGACCAAGCCTGAAAGGAAACAAATTCAGTTAACCGGCAGAGCACCCTTTACCCACATCCACAACATTCCATTCACACCAACCTTTCCGGCCTTACATATGCACGGAACCTGATGGATTCCCATCTCCCAATCTGCTTTATCCGCTCCTCCCCTAGCCCGAGACGCGCCGCCTCAGTCGCAGCCCCGATACGGAAGGAGTGCGTACCAAATTGTCCGGGCTGCAAGCCCAATCTCGTCAACCCCATGCGGAAGACACGCAAGAACTGAAAGCGCGACAGCGCTTTCCCATCCTCGTGAATCAGGAAGCAACCACCAACCTTCGGGCGAATCTGTAAAAACACGTCCCCACACACTACCGGGCACACCGGGGACCCTGGTAGCGAGGACAGGACGATTTTCTTACCCTTTCCGAAGACGTCCGTCTTCGAGCGCCGGAGCCAAATCACGACCCTGTCCTGTTCGATAACCACATCCTCATACCGGAGGCCCGATGCCCCCGACCTATTGGCGCTCACCAATTCGCCAATACGAAAGGCCCCAAAGAAAGCCCACACGAAAGCCACCGAGAACAAAGTTACCTCAAATGCCGAGCTGCACACTTCGCTCAACAACCCCACCAACCCTTGAAGGGTGGCAAAGGACACCGGCCTCCTCGTATCCACGGACCTCCTGCCCTTCCTGAAACCCTTCAAAGTTTGCTTCACCAAAAAATGTTTTGTCAAGTCTTCCCACCCGTTAAACTTGAACAGGAAAGCTAACGCAGACATGTAGCGCTCCACCCTAGAAGGGGACGACCCACCTGCCACCAACCTGCAAAGAAGCCACAACAGCGTATCCAACCTACCGGCTGCGGAATCGCCTGCTCCCGCCTGGGACATCATTTCCTCCCATTCACTCCAAACCTTTGTATAAGCGGCCCAAGTCCCCGGTGCCAGCGAGCTCCTTATGTATCGCCCAAGCACAACGTCCCGAGCCGCCACATCTCCTCCGGGCACGCCTGCCCCGTCGCTTGCGCGTCCGGTGCTGCTTCCCGGAACCGCGCCCACTGCGAACGAGACAGAGCGTCAGCGACCACATTCAGCAGACCCGGCACGTGCCGTGCCCTGAAGACAATGTTCCAAGACATACACAAGAGCACTAGCTGACGCAACAACCTAACCACTGGAAGGGACGAAGCCGATAGACTATTAATTACCTGTACCACTGCCATATTATCAGAGTGGAAGATAACTTTCTTGTCCTTGAGCTCCTTGCCCCATAGCGATACCGCTACCACAACTGGAAAAAGCTCCAAAAAGGCGAGGTTCCGAATCAAGGGGCTCTCGGACCAAGCCGTAGGCCAAACCTCGGCACACCACTTGCCCCCAAGGTAAGCCCCAAAGCCAACGCTCCCCGAGGCGTCCGTAAACAGCCCGGCGTCGCCAGATGCCTTCATCGCATCCCTGAAAAACACCCGCCCATTAAATTTAGTGAGGAAGCGGTCCCATATGTCCAAGTCTTCTCTCATGCCTACAGACACCCTGATGTAATGACTTGGCAGTCGAACACCACAGGTAGCCCTAGCCAGCAATCTACAAAAAACCCTACCCATAGGGATCACCTTACAGGCGAAGTTAAGGCTGCCGAGCAAGGACTGCAGTCCCCGAAGCGTAACTTTCCTAGCGCCCTTTATCGCGTGCACCTGCTGGCGGAGCACCCTCAACTTCTCCTCCGGCAGCCTACATTCCCCCACGACCGAGTCGATTTCCAGCCCTAGAAAACTCAGGCACTCGGTCGGGCCCACTGTCTTGTCCTCCGCCAGAGGAATCCCAAACTGTTGCGCTATCCTCTGAAAAACCCGCAGTATTTGGGCACATCTGTCGGACCCAGCCGGGCCCACACACAGAATGTCGTCCAGGTAATGGACCACCGTACCCCCGCCCGTTTCCTTACGCACTACCCACTCCAAGAACGTGCTAAACTTTTCGAAATACGCACATGAGATGGAGCAACCCATGGGTAGGCACAGGTCCACGAAAAACTTACCCTCAAAAAGGCACCCCAACAAATGGTGACAGTCTGGGTGGATAGGAAGGAGCCGGAATGCTGCCTCCACATCCACCTTCGCCATCAAGGCCCATCGCCCTGCTCTCCGAACCAACTCGACAGCATGGTCGAATGATGCAAACGATACGGAGCACAGGGCCTCATCGATGTCATCATTTACTGACGCCCCTTTCGGGAACGATAAATGATGAATCAACCTAAACTTACCCGCCTCCTTCTTGGGGACTACCCCTAGCGGGGACACCCTCAAGTCAGGCAACGGCGGAGCCTCGAACGGCCCTGCCATCCTACCCAGTTGCACCTCCTTCAGCAACTTGTCCCGCACAACTCCCGGGTGCTCCCCCACCGACTTGAGGTTACTGCATAACCTCCCCACATCCCTACTCTGAAACGGTATTGAAAAACCCTCCGTAAAGCCTTGCCATAAGAATTCGGCGTCCTGATGGTTACCGTACTGTTTTAGCCACGGTAGCATCTCGCCTACTTTCACCGGGGTTGCCCCCCGCGGCAGCGGAGGGGGCCGACGCTCCATTGGCTCCCACTCCTGGTGCAGACTTACCTCGCTTAAAACACCGACTGGCTCCATGGGCCCCCCCACAACCGGAGCACTCGTGCTTAAACCGGCACGACGTTCCCCACTTGCATTGGCCCTCGTTAAAGAGCCAACAGAAGCCTTTCTTTTGCCCGGCCGATGCAGGTCCCCCAGGGGCCACACCGGCCGTCCCGTGAAAGGGCGCAGCCTTCTGCGCCATCATGAGCCGCATCCAGAGGGGAAGGTCCATTTGATCCCACCGCATGCTGGGATTCGCCGCTAACCTCTGGCGAAATTGTTCGTCGTACCGCCACCAGGCGACCCCGCCATAAGTCCGGTACGCTTCCCCAATCCCGTCTAGGTAGCAAAAACAGTTGGGAGCATTTATCCGGCGACTTTTCTCCTATCACGCTGGCCAGGATACAAAAAGCCCTTAGCCAGTTCCCAAATGTTTTAGGAATCTTCCGATACCTACGCTTTTTCTCCTCCTCCTCCTTCTTCGCGTCCTTCTTGTCCTCCTCCTTCATGTCTAAGAACTCCTCCAGCGGGAGTAAGGAAAAAACCTCCACAAACTCACCCTTCCAAATTTTCTCCTTTATGTCCATTTTTAGATGACAACCTAATGGGCCCGAGAAACACACGTGCATGTTTTGCCGCGCAGCGTCGGTAATTTCGCCCCCAATACCAACCTTCTCCCCCGACTCCTTACTAGCTTCTGACACAGATAACCCCACCTCGCTATCTTGTGCTGGATCCACGGCCCTACCCGGTAACCCTTGGCCCTTCTCACACGTCCACACTCTCCCAAACTGAGGTGAAGCCATTTCCCCACCCCCCCATGAATCTAAGAAAGATTTTAAACAAGTCAATAGTGTTCCTGCGTGTGGTGCAACAGTTGACTCACCGCCTGAGCCCGAAGCCGCAGAAGGCCGTGGGTTTGTTTCCCTTCCGTCCGCCATGCTTGGCTCTGGAGCATCCGATTGGCGCCGACTCCTGTCAGCCTGGCCCTGCCTCAGGACCGCGGGTGTAGTGCTGCGAGACCTGCAAGGAGAACGACACCTGGGTAGTGTGTCCACATGATCACATACCCGCCCAACCTCCTTATGCTCCTGCCTGTAGTTCCGCACCATGTCCCGCCTCCCTGCCTGGCCCTCCCGGCCGTAAGCGATGCTCCGCTGACCTGGCGAGCTCCTGCCTGATGACCCAGACGCACTGCACCGCTGCCTCCACCTCCGTTCCCCTGAAACCGATCTCCTCCTGCTAAGCCTGCTTGTTGACCTGCTCCTCTCTCTACCCCTCCACCCGTCAGCCTGCCTCCTGTCATGCCTGGCACTGACGCCGCGCTGCTCCCTGCTGCGATGCGGCCTAGGGCTACGCGAGAGACCCCGCCGTCCCCGGGAGCCGCCCCTGTGGCCCTCCCGCTCTCTCCCAGCCCGTCCTGTCTCCAAGCCCTGGGCTGATTCCTGGGAGCTATCCCGACCCGCTGAACCTGGCCCCTTTTGGGCCGCCTTGTGAACTGGGGATTCCACTTGTCTGTCCTGGCGCCTCCGGTCCGCCAAAGCCGCGGGCCCTGCCGGCCCCAAGGTACCTGGCTGGGCGGACCCGCCGTCTGTGTCCCTTGCGCTGCACCTGGCCCCACTAGAGGCCGCCCCCATTGTGTCCCCTTGCACAGGGGCTCCCCCTGCCATCAGGGGGACCGCCTGATCTCTAGAGGCCTCCGCTCTGCTCCCCGCCCGCTGCCCGGCCCCAGCGCCATTCCCTGACTCACCGGGCCGCATCTGCTCGCTGCTTCCTCCATCCGATCCGCTCTGTGTCCTGGCTCCAGCCGCAACCGTCCCGCCTGCCGCCTCCCGGCGGGGCGCACACCGCGTGGTAGGCCTCGGCCTAGCTGCTGCCCGCGCCCGGCCAGCACCGCGTCGAACAGACGGTGCTGGCCGCGGTAACTCCACTCCGCTGGGGCCCGCTACCTCATCCAGGGCCCTAACAGACTCCGCTGACGGGCTCCTCCGTCTGCCGACTTTGGGCTCCATGCCTGGGCTCAGCCGCTGGGGCGGTCTCGCCCTCCTCATGGAACGCCGTGCAGCCGCCGCAGGGGTTGTAGGGGGGGGACCCTGAGCCCCCAGTTGCTCATGAAGCCAGGCCAGTCCTCTATCCCGCACAGCAGCTCTCACTCCCTCCAGGATTTCTTCCATTGATGCCATGATCTGAAAGACAAAAGAAAAAACCAACACAGACCTGCCAAAAACAATTACCAGGTAAGTGTCAGTTTAGTTAAAATGTCCCTTACTCATAAAATGGCTGCTTAATATACTCCTATTAACCAACCCCCATTTACCAATAACCACGCCCCTTTAACTGGTTACTCCCCTGCCTACTCCTGGCTCTGTCAAGGCCCACTCCCCTGACTGCGCTGTTCCATGGGCTTCATTTTACCCAGCAGCTAGTGTAGAATGGGACCTTGTCAAAAGGGCAACCGTAGTGCCCACAACTACCATAGCTCTTTAAAAAGAACATACAATTCCATCTATATATGGTGCAAGCAGTTTTGCTAGCAAATGTATAGATTTGGAGAAAAAGCTATTTTAAAATATTTTTTTCTCCCACCAGTCAATCACTTCTTTCTCATAGATTCTATGCAGATCAATTGTCAGGGAGAGCAGAAGAAGCCTCCCACAGATCGTCCTTCTGGTCTCCACCCATAGCAACCACAGCATGTTGCTATGAAAACTCCCGAGTCAGTGCTGGCTATGGAGTATAGGAATAGATTGACATGATGATGAGAGTAAGCAAGTAAACGTCACTGAAGAGGTTTGCCCTGCCTGGGGAAGTGTTCCCAGGCAGGGCAAATTGGTGAGGAGCAGTGGAGGAGCACAGGACGACCTCTCTAATGAGATCACGGCAGGGAAGTGGAGGCCAAGGTAAGTTGTTGTTGTTTAAGGACTAATTTCCCTTTGAGTGCTAATGCTCAGCTGATGTCTAAAATATTTGCTATGTCTGTATATCACTGTGATATCAGGAGCAAAGCTGAATTAAAGGGACACTCCAGGCACCCAGACCACTTCTGCCCATTGGAGTGGTCTGGGTGCCAACTCCCACTACCCTTAACCCTGCAAGTGTAATTAATGCAGTTTTCATAAACTGCAATATTTACCTTGGAGGGTTAACCCAACCTCTATTGGCTGTCTACTAGACAGCCACTAGAGGGCACTTCCGTGTTTATAGCACATGAAAATAACTAACGTCGCTGGATGTCCTCACACTATGTGAGGACCTCCAGCGTAGCTGAAATCCCTATAGGAAAGCATTGAAAGCATTTTATATGGAGAGGTCTAATGCACGTGTGCGGCATTGCCGCGCGTGCGCATTAGGGCTTCCTCGCTGGCGCCCGCGCATTCTTGATAGGTCTCCCCCGCCGGATGACGTCAGCGGGGGAGGACCGTGGGCGGTCCCTGATCCAGCGCCGAGGGACATCGGCGCTGGATACAGGTAAGTCACTGAAGGGGTTGGAGGGAGAGGGGACCTGCAGCGCCAGGAAAACGGTTTAAGGAAAGCAGCTGCATATAGCAGTTGCTGCCTGGGAATGTGAGTCACACCAATATGAGGCAGACTAGAAAAAGGTTTTGCTCTGAGATTAATAATAAAAAAACTAGCCTTAAAGGAACACTATAGTCACATAGACAACTTTACGTTTTCCTGGCACAGCAGGATCCTGCAGTGGCCCCCATCCCATGTTGCTGAAGTGGTTAAAACCCCTTCAGTGACTTACCAGAATCCAGCACCAATGTCCCTCGGCACTCAGTCAGGCTCTGCCCACGCTCCTCCCCCGCCGATGTCAGCCAGCGGGGAAGACCTTATGCGCATGCGCCACGCGCGCATTAGACCTCCCCACAGAAAAGCATTATTCAATGCTTTCCTATGGGGATTCCGGCGACGCTGGAGGTCCTCATGCATAGCGTGAGGACGTCCAGCGTCGTTTAAAACACTTTTCGTGTTTTAAGAAGCTGGAAGTCCCTCCAGTGGCTGTCTGATAGACAGCCACTAGAGGAGGACTTAACCCTGCAAGGTAATTATTGCAGTTTATAAAAACTGCAATAATTACACTTGCAGGATTAAGGGTGATGGGAGTTGGCACCCAGACCACTCCAATGGGCAGAAGTGGTCTGGGTGTCTGGAGTGTCCCTTTAATGAAGCGGTTTTAATGTACAGATTATGCCTCTGCAGTCTCACTGCTTAATTTTCTGCCAATTAGGAGTTAAACCACTTTTGTTTCTGTTTATGCATCTAAAGTCTCACTTCCCCAGGCTGTGACTGACACAGCCTGCATGAAAAAAAAAGTTTAATATTTAACAAGATGTTAACTTGCTTTATAAGTTTTTATATCCAGCTTTGTTAATTGAATTTTAATCACACGCAGGAGGCTCTTGCAGGTTACATCAGTGTAATACTCTTATGCATGCGCAATAGTACAGAACTGATGTGGGTTCCTGGCGGATCAAACACCAGGAGCTGAAGAAAGAAGATTTTCGTTGTACAGTTAGAACAGGGCCACTGCACCCAGACCACTTTATTGAGATGAAATGCATTTACTTATGCATTTTTATGTGTTAATTTCAGTATATGTTTTTGACTCTAGTTGTATATATGTGTCTCTGAGTTTATTTGCCTTGGGAGTTTGTTTCCCTTGCTGAGTTCATTGCGGTGAGTATTTGTGTCTCTAGCTGCCAGTTTTGGTTATTGTGTCCAGTTAGTGTAGTTATGGTGCTGTGTCTCTGTCTGTTAGTGTAGTTATGGTGCCTGTGTCTCTGTCTGGCAGTGTAGTTATGGTGTCTGTGTCTCTGTCTGTTAGTGTAGTTATGGTGTCTGTGTCTCTGTCTGGCAGTGTAGTTATGGGTGTCTGTGTATCTGTCTGTTAGTGTAGTTATGGTGACTGTGTCTCTGTCTGGCAGTTTTATTTTGCGTGTCTGTGTTTCTGTCTGTTAGTGTAGTTATGGTGTTTGTGTCTCTGCCTGTTAGTGTAGTTATGGTGTCTGTGTCTCTGTCTGTTAGTGTAGTTATGATGTCTGTGTCTATGTCTGTTAGTGTAGTTATGGTGTCTGTCAGTGTTATTATGGGTGCCTGTGTCTCTGTCTGGCAGTGTAGTTATGGTGTCTGTGTCTCTGTCTGGCAGTGTAGTTATGGTGTCTGTGTCTCTGTCTGGCAGTGTTATTATGGGTGCCTGTGTCTCTGTCTGGCAGTGTAGTTATGGTGTCTGTGTCTCTGTCTGTTAGTGTAGTTATGGTGTTTGTGTCTCTGCCTGTTAGTGTAGTTATGGTGTCTGTGTCTCTGTCTGGCAGTGTTATTATGGGTGCCTGTGTCTCTGTCTGGCAGTGTAGTTATGGTGTTTGTGTCTCTGCCTGTTAGTGTAGTTATGGTGTCTGGCAGTGTTATTATGGGTGCCTGTGTCTCTGCCTGTTAGTGTAGTTGTGGTGTCGGTGTCTCTGTCTGGCAGTGTAGTTATGGTGTCTGTGTTTCTGCCTGTTAGTGTAGTTATGGGTCCAGCACAGGGTGCTCCTGCTCGGTGTGTCGGTGCAGTAGGCTGTGCCATGGTGATCGCCCAGCCCAGCACTAGGAGGAGCGGCAGGGGAGGCGGAGACGTCGAAGACACAGACAGACACCGCCCGGGAAACAGCCAGAGAGACTCGGTCCGAGATTCACTGATTCACCGGGCCCCCGGATAGAGAGAGCGGTTTAACAGTCAGGCTCTGCGGACTGTGAGTGACAGCTGGGCCCCCAGGGTAAGGAAGATCCCGGCTACACCCCAGGGAAGCTAGGCCCCACCGCCCCGGGGTGTCTAACGCCCCCTCCATGAGCGAGCTCCCTGTCTCCCTCTGCATTACCTCTATTAACTTTCACTACAAAGCTCCCTATTCACCAATTCTCACATCTGGCCCTAACTGACCTCCCTCTCACCTTGCTCCCAGTCCCTCCTCTCATTTTGTGTTTTACATCCAATGCCAGGGCATGCTCCTTGCCATAGCAATGAAGACCCTTACCCTCTAATCTACCCCTTTGCTCTCCTTTCCTTAATCCCCTCTTGTTTACCCTTTGCAGGTGTCCGATGTCATGTCTGCATCTCGAAATCTTCAACTCTGGTGCTCCCAGCAATGCCAGGGGTACCCTGGGGTACAGGTGTCTGACCTCAGCTCCTCGTTTCGTGACGGATTGGCTTTTTGTGCCCTCATTCATCGCCACCGACCAGACCTTATGTAAGTAATTACTTGTGTCCAAGAGCTTACGATCAATTCTGTAGAATAAACCGCTTCTTAAAGAAAATCTGTGAAAAAGGAAATGCCTTTGCCGCACTCTATCCATACCCATGCGTATGGGTTTGCTGGACGTTGCTGATTTTCTAAAGGCACAGAAGATAATGTATATTATTTCCTAAAGTCCAAATACTAGGAAGTTGAAATTAGAATGGCAACGTTAGGCCAGATAGCGCAACTGTAAACATTGCCGAGTTGAATAATGTCTCCAAATCAGAAATTGCCTAAATTTTGCAATTAAGACTTTGAGTTTGCTTCAATTCAGTTTTGCGAATATACCATGCAAATCATGCAATTCAGCTTTTAAATCACTATCAGTTTGTGTTTTGGAATATACGACTACTTGGTGGTCTTTCAAATAACCAAAAGATTTATATTCGCTCACTTCAGAATGAATAACTGACAAATAAATTGGCAGTTACTTACCAATTGTAATTTTTTGTATTTTAGTATGATTTGAGTAATTCATTAACCTAAGCAATGTATTGCATGCTAGAAAATCAATTACGATAAATCTCTTGGTTGTAAACTGTGCTGGTCATTACAGTGGTCTTGGCCGCAAATCTTGGTAATTGCTCTTTCAACATAGCCTCTACCAAGTTCATTATTAAGGTTTCACTGAGCTTTTGCGTTTAAAAACGAGCTGTTTCCTGTTTTAAGATCAGTATCTATGCCAGTGGCTACACTAAGGTTACAATTCAAAATTAAATTTCTTGATTTACAGAAAGTTAGGGAAAAGGTCTTTCACTGATCTACTGCATATCTGACCAATTGAAGTCACAAGGTTGAGATGACAACTTGTTTTTATTTTTTAAGGCCCTTCCCTTTCTCTTCTGATTCATCCTGGAAGTGATACTTTTAAAAATTGCTTTCTGTATAAATTAAATCCTCAATGTATTTTAGGAGTGTGTGTGTGTGTGTGTGTACACACTGTGGTTTTTAATTAATTATGTGAATAACGTTTTTTTTTTACCTATGGTTTTGTTCCATCCATTTTTTTTTTGTTAATATAGTTTGAGAAATACTGTGAAACCTTTTTTCACTTGTGTACCTGTTGGCAGCCCATTTCCATAAATTGTACCCCTCACAAACCCCGTAAAATGTCTGTAATTAATATAGTTGATGTTATTGCAAATTGTATACATTCTCCTCTGCCCCAGGCTCCCCTGCTTCTCCTCTGCCCCAGGCTCCCCTGCTTCTCCTCTGCCCCAGGCTCCCCTGCTTCTCCTCTGCCCCAGGCTCCCCTGCTTCTCCTCTGCCCCAGGCTCCCCTGCTTCTCCTCTGCCCCAGGCTCCCCTGCTTCTCCTCTGCCCCAGGCTCCCCTGCTTCTCCTCTGCCCCAGGCTCCCCTGCTTCTCCTCTGCCCCAGGCTCCGCTGCTTCTCCTCTGCCCCAGGCTCCGCTGCTTCTCCTCTGCCCCAGGCTCCGCTGCTTCTCCTCTGCCCCAGGCTCCGCTGCTTCTCCTCTGCCCCAGGCTCCTCTGCCCCAGGCTCCCCTGCTTCTCCACTGCCCCAGGCTCCCCTGCTTCTCCACTGCCCCAGGCTCCCCTGCTTCTCCACTGCCCCAGGCTCCCCTGCTTCTCCACTGCCCCAGGCTCCCCTGCTTCTCCACTGCCCCAGGCTCCCCTGCTTCTCCTCTGCCCCAGGCTCCCCTGCTTCTCCTCTGCCCCAGGCTCCCCTGCTTCTCCTCTGCCCCAGGCTCCCCTGCTTCTCCTCTGCCCCAGGCTCCCCTGCTTCTCCTCTGCCCCAGGCTCCCCTGCTTCTCCTCTGCCCCAGGCTCCCCTGCTTCTCCTCTGCCCCAGGCTCCCCTGCTTCTCCTCTGCCCCAGGCTCCCCTGCTTCTCCTCTGCCCCAGGCTCCCCTGCTTCTCCTCTGCCCCAGGCTCCCCTGCTTCTCCTCTGCCCCAGGCTCCCCTGCTTCTCCTCTGCCCCAGGCTCCCCTGCTTCTCCTCTGCCCCAGGCTCCCCTGCTTCTCCTCTGCCCCAGGCTCCCCTGCTTCTCCTCTGCCCCAGGCTCCCCTGCTTCTCCTCTGCCCCAGGCTCCCCTGCTTCTCCTCTGCCCCAGGCTCCCCTGCTTCTCCTCTGCCCCAGGCTCCCCTGCTTCTCCTCTGCCCCAGGCTCCCCTGCTTCTCCTCTGCCCCAGGCTCCCCTGCTTCTCCTCTGCCCCAGGCTCCCCTGCTTCTCCTCTGCCCCAGCATGCTTCCCTGCTTTTCCTCTGCCCCAGCATGCTTCCCTGCTTTTCCTCTGCCCCAGCATGCTTCCCTGCTTTTCCTCTGCCCCAGCATGCTTCCCTGCTTTTCCTCTGCCCCAGCATGCTTCCCTGCTTTTCCTCTGCCCCAGCATGCTTCCCTGCTTTTCCTCTGCCCCAGCATGCTTCCCTGCTTTTCCTCTGCCCCAGCATGCTTCCCTGCTTTTCCTCTGCCCCAGCATGCTTCCCTGCTTTTCCTCTGCCCCAGCATGCTTCCCTGCTTTTCCTCTGCCCCAGCATGCTTCCCTGCTTTTCCTCTGCCCCAGCATGCTTCCCTGCTTTTCCTCTGCCCCAGCATGCTTCCCTGCTTTTCCTCTGCCCCAGCATGCTTCCCTGCTTTTCCTCTGCCCCAGCATGCTTCCCTGCTTTTCCTCTGCCCCAGCATGCTTCCCTGCTTTTCCTCTGCCCCAGCATGCTTCCCTGCTTTTCCTCTGCCCCAGCATGCTTCCCTGCTTTTCCTCTGCCCCAGCATGCTTCCCTGCTTTTCCTCTGCCCCAGCATGCTTCCCTGCTTTTCCTCTGCCCCAGCATGCTTCCCTGCTTTTCCTCTGCCCCAGCATGCTTCCCTGCTTTTCCTCTGCCCCAGCATGCTTCCCTGCTTTTCCTCTGCCCCAGCATGCTTCCCTGCTTTTCCTCTGCCCCAGCATGCTTCCCTGCTTTTCCTCTGCCCCAGCATGCTTCCCTGCTTTTCCTCTGCCCCAGCATGCTTCCCTGCTTTTCCTCTGCCCCAGCATGCTTCCCTGCTTTTCCTCTGCCCCAGCATGCTTCCCTGCTTTTCCTCTGCCCCAGCATGCTTCCCTGCTTTTCCTCTGCCCCAGCATGCTTCCCTGCTTTTCCTCTGCCCCAGCATGCTTCCCTGCTTTTCCTCTGCCCCAGCATGCTTCCCTGCTTTTCCTCTGCCCCAGCATGCTTCCCTGCTTTTCCTCTGCCCCAGCATGCTTCCCTGCTTTTCCTCTGCCCCAGCATGCTTCCCTGCTTTTCCTCTGCCCCAGCATGCTTCCCTGCTTTTCCTCTGCCCCAGCATGCTTCCCTGCTTTTCCTCTGCCCCAGCATGCTTCCCTGCTTCTCCTCTGCCCCAGGCTTCCCTGCCACACATGCAGATGCACAGACACACAGATATAAACACTGATTATTATTATTATTATTATTATTGCCATTTATATAGCGCCAACAGATTCCGTAGCGCTTTACAATATTATGAGAGGGGATTTAACTATAAATAGGACAATTACAAATAAACTTACAGGAACAATAGGTTGAAGAGGACCCTGCTCAATCGAGCTTACATTCTATAGGAGGTGGGGTGTAAAACACATTAGGGCAGGGTGCACATATAAATACATACAGATACAAACACTGACATGCATACAGATGCAGACACACATACATTATTGCCACCTACTGGCTGTGGCTGTTGGGAGTTAGGGGCATGCTCTCCCGGTCTGCCCCATACATCCTCTTCCTCTCTGCCTCCTGCACGACTTGGAGTGTGTTAACTAGGAGGAAGTGGCAGGTTCTCCCTTCCTCCCAGGACTGCAGATAAGAAATGGGCCTTGTCGCGCTGTTACTGCACCACAGTGTATGACTGGGCACCTGATAAAACTTGTCCATGTACGCTTACCACAGGTTGGAAACCACTGCTCTATGGACCCTCGCACCACACCACCCCACCCCAATCATTTAACATCTTTTTACTTAATAAAGAGGGTGTCACTTGCACTTTACAACCATATAGAGTTTGTTTTATTCACTAAACAGTGAATTGTCAGAATTCACCAGCCAATTATATATTTTTTTGGACAAAATCTGCCATAATTTAAACTGATACATGTTTGGCATATAAATTGCAATTTGTAGGCTAATTCCCACACTCTGTTCATTTTTAAGCTTGTGTGTGTGTGTGTGTGTGCCAAAGTTCTGAAATGTGTAACTGTTTCAATGAAAGAGAGTAATGGTTAATATGCTAGTCTTACAGAAGAAACATCTTATACTGCATTGCTGGACTATTAAAAAAAAATAATTCCTCTGTTGAGTGCCCTCCTCCTTCTTTCCCATCTGTTATGGGATGCTGGGATGCAGCACAGTTGTTGTACAACCCACCTGTCAGTAAAACACTCCATGTATTGTTGACCGTGATAATGGAGGATTAATACACCCTGCAAACTCAGGCAAGGAGGATTAGCTCCCAAACGTTAATTTTGCGTTCGTAAATTTTGTCAAACTCAAATGTGGATACATTTTGACAAATTTTTACTTGTGTTTTAATTGAGTAGAAACCAAACGCAGAATTAGCATCAGAATTATCAAACTAAATCCTGAAAATGCCCAGTTATTCCCAAACGAATCTTGAAAATAAATGGGTATGCTGATGCATAAAAAGTCAGCACCCACAACCTTTTAAAACTGCATTTTAAAAAGCGAGTGCATGTAACCGGAAACCCCTACTAACTAGACAGGACCTTGGCCGAGTTCCCTCCCTCTTCTCTCACCTCAAGGACAATATAGTAATGGATTCAGAGAAAAAAAAAACCTGTGGGAATTCTAGGTTACTGTAACAGCAGGGAAGTGCAGTGATGGTGCCACTTTTTACTGAACTGTGGTAGGTAGAGGAGAGCAACTAATAATATAAGCATTATCCCATGGCCCACTATAAACATGGAGGTCCTGCAGAATACCCTTAAACGATTCCTCACGCCATTGGCCGAGATCTAAGGATCAAAGATTCTGAGCAGTCCTGTGACTTCCTTCCCAGTGAATTCAATATTCTGTGCTATTGCATAGGGCAAAATTTTATGCATTACCAAGGTCCCAATTAGTCGGCTGGATCTGGAGAAGTAATTAGAAGAGGTAGCCAAGATCCCCATATAATTAAAATGGGGTCCTGGCAACTGCAGATCACTTATTGCCCGGACCCGCGTGCTGGCCATCCCTCTCCCTCTCTCTCTGAAATTTTGATTCAATTAACTATTTTGAAAACCGTTCAATATTTTTATAGTTTGCCTGAAATTTGCTAAAAACATTTATATAAAAAAAATTATATCAAAATAAAATTTGCACAGTCCAGGCTGATCTCCCAGTTTGCATTATTTACAAATGTTGCAATCCAGAGGCACATGAAGATCTTTTGTAAAAAAATCTCCCTGGTGTTTCACCCATTTATAATCAGCCCGCTGTTTGTAATGTACTTGGCAGCAGGAGGCACATTCCTTACTGGCATTGCAAGCACTCCTACTGCCCAACATTAAACACACTAAATGACATACAACTAGCTGTATGCTTGCCTTCTGCAGTACCTTACCTTTTTTCCTGTTAATTCACAGAAACTTTGAATCCCTCTCCAAAGAAAATGTCTTTGAGAACAACCGCCTGGTAAGTTGAAGAAGTGTTTGCTGGGGTTCATTGTTGTAGATTTAATTTTGATGTGACACATTTGTTCTGATCAAACTTTGTTTCTGTTTGATATCCCTGTCCCTATATTTTTTTTTTATTTTTTTTTGTGTGTAAGTTGTTTTAATAAGCTATATCCATACATTGCTGCTCCCTTGCCATTCTGTTGTTTACCTTTCTCATGGATGGAGAGGCTGAAACAAGATTTGCTGGGGGCTAATATCATTTGTGGCTAGAAATTTCTTCCCAGTGCCTAGTTTTTGCCAAAACAGGAGTATGTTGGGATATGGTCAGCCAACTTAAATTCACTTAAAGGACCACTCTAGGCACCCAGACCACTTGAGCTTAATGAAGTGGTCTGGGTGCCAGGTCCAGCTAGGGTTAACCCATTTTTTAATAAACATAGCAGTTTCGGAGAAACTGCTATGTTTATAAATGGGTTAATCCAGCCCTCAAAGCCTCTAGTGGCTGTCTCATTGACTGCCACTAGAGGCGCTTGCGTGATTCTTACTGTGAAAATCACAGTGAGAGCACGCAAGCGTCCATAGGAAAGCATTGATAAGGCTTTCCTATGAGACCGGCTGAATGCGCGCGCAGCTCTTGCTGCGCGTGCGCATTCAGCCGAATGGGAGGAGAGGAGGAGGATCGGAGGAGAAGAGCTCCCCGCCCGGCGCTGGAGAAAGGTAAGTTTTAACCCCTTTCCTCTCCCCAGAGCCCGGCAGGAGGGGGTCCCTGAGGGTGGGGGCACCCTCAGGGCACTATGGTGCCAGGAAAACGAGTATGTTTTCCTTGCACTATAGTGTTCCTTTAAAGGAACATTAGTCACCCACACAACTTAACGGGGTCTGGGTGCAGTGGTTCTTTCGTGTTAACCTTGCAATGTACAAATGTGGAATTTGTATTTTTTATTTTGAAAAATATTTTATTTTGAAAAGTTTAAATTCACATCTGGAAGAAGATTACAGGGAGTGCAGAATTATTAGGCAAGTTGTATTTTTGAGGATTAATTTTATTATTGAACAACAACCATGTTCTCAATGAACCCAAAACACTCATTAATATCAAAGCTGAATATTTTTGGAAGTAGTTTTTAGTTTGTTTTTAGTTATAGCTATTTTAGGGGGATATCTGTGTGTGCAGGTGACTATTACTGTGCATAATTATTAGGCAACTTAACAAAAAACAAATATATACCCATTTCAATTATTTATTTTTACCAGTGAAACCAATATAACATCTCAACATTCACAAATATACATTTCTGACATTCAAAAACATAACAAAAACAAATCAGTGACCAATATAGCCACCTTTCTTTGCAAGGACACTCAAAAGCCTGCCATCCATGGATTCTGTCTGTGTTTTGATCTGTTCACCATCAACATTGCGTGCAGCAGCAACCACAGCCTCCCAGACACTGTTCAGAGAGGTGTACTGTTTTCCCTCCTTGTAAATCTCACATTTGATGATGGACCACAGGTTCTCAATGGGGTTCAGATCAGGTGAACAAGGAGGCCATGTCATTAGATTTTCTTCTTTTATACCCTTTCTTGCCAGCCACGCTGTGGAGTACTTGGACGCGTGTGATGGAGCATTGTCCTGCATGAAAATCATGTTTTTCTTGAAGGATGCAGACTTCTTCCTGTACCACTGCTTGAAGAAGGTGTCTTCCAGAAACTGGCAGTAGGACTGGGAGTTGAGCTTGACTCCATCCTCAACCTGCAAAGGCCCCACAAGCTCATCTTTGATGATACCAGCCCAAACCAGTACTCCACCTCCACCTTGCTGGCGTCTGAGTCGGACTGGAGCTCTCTGCCCTTTACCAATCCAGCCACGGGCCCATCCATCTGGCCCATCAAGACTCACTCTCATTTCATCAGTCCATAAAACCTTAGAAAAATCAGTCTTGAGATATTTCTTGGCCCAGTCTTGACGTTTCAGCTTGTGTGTCTTGTTCAGTGGTGGTCGTCTTTCAGCCTTTCTTACCTTGGCCATGTCTCTGAGTATTGCACACCTTGTGCTTTTGGGCACTCCAGTGATGTTGCAGCTCTGAAATATGGCCAAACTGGTGGCAAGTGGCATCTTGGCAGCTGCACGCTTGACTTTTCTCAGTTCATGGGCAGTTATTTTGCGCCTTGGTTTCTCCACGCGCTTCTTGCGACCCTGTTGACTATTTTGAATGAAACGCTTGATTGTTCGATGATCACGCTTCAGAAGTTTTGCAATTTTAAGAGTGCTGCATCCCTCTGCAAGATATCTCACTATTTTTTACTTTTCTGAGCCTGTCAAGTCCTTCTTTTGACCCATTTTGCCAAAGGAAAGGAAGTTGCCTAATAATTATGCACACCTGATATAGGGTGTTGATGTCATTAGACCACACCCCTTCTCATTACAGAGATGCACATCACCTAATATGCTTAATTGGTAGTAGGCTTTCGAGCCTATACAGCTTGGAGTAAGACTACATGCATAAAGAGGATGATGTGGTCAAAATACTCATTTGCCTAATAATTCTGCACTCCCTGTATATACCTCAAGGTTTGAAAAATATTTGCACCTTTACCGTATATTCAAGTGGAAAGCTATAGATAAAGTGCAAGTAGGAGAATGGTGTTCAATTACTCCAAATGACACGTTATATATTAGGCAAACATTATTGTGGGATAGAAAAGGAAACACAACATAGCATAAATCTGTGTTATATACGTGCAGTTTAACATAAACGATGAGGTGTAAACTCACATTGATTAGAGCCTCAAAAGGGACAGGGAATAACTAAGGACAGTCAATATGTCAGAATCATTGTCAATATGTCAAGGTATGATGCATGAAGTGAGACAAGTGCCATATTGTAGTGATCAAATGTTATGCTTCTATCAATATACAAAATGTGATGATCAAGTTTATGTACACATAATAAATATATATATATATATACGGTATATGGAAATAGTAAAAAATAATTAAAAAATGGCATATCTCCCCCCTCCTCCCACAAACCACTACACTCATGAGAACAACGAGCTATAAAAAAGAAAAATATATGCTGAAAACACCACCTACACCCACACATACTTGTTCAATCTGTAATGTATGTTACACAATGTATAGATTACAAATTTTCACCCCCAGTCTCTTTATTTCTGTACCCCTACCCTCCCCCCCCCCCCCCCAAAAAAAAAATGTTACATGTTATAAGGTATATAACCTTTTTTGAGTGACAGGTAATCCGATATTTAATGGGATATTTTTCTGTTCCCTCTGGTGGTTTATTAAATTCACTGTGATATATCTTCCTATTCCCGGTGTTCTTACAGGCAATACAGCCCCCACATCCATAGAAACCCACTGGTTCTTTAAACATATTCAGTTTATTTTTGGGTTGAATATGATTGTGTACATGGTTTCTTTTTAAATTTGGAACTCTGTTATATACTATTAGTGGTTTCTCAGGGAGTACGGTATATTGTAAAGGATCTCATCCCCTCGTAGTATAGACCAATACTTATTTACTCTTCTTTTAAGGATATTACTTTTGCAATTAAAATCACAGACTAGAACTATCTTATTATCATTTCCTGTTGCATTTTTCAGTTTATACTCCAAGAGGGGTAGTCTATCCTCCTTTTTTACATCTAAGTATGCCTTCATTAAAATATCCTTTATCTCTAAAATCCCCCAAGATCTTTTTTGCTTGTGCATGAAACATTGTGTCCTCCGAGCAGTTCCTTTTAATCCTTAGAAGTTGGTATTTAGGAACATTAAACAGCCACGGGGAGAAATGACAGCTATTCTCCCCTACGTAGCTGTTAACGTCCAGTAGTTTAAAAAACGTGCATGTTTTATTTTGCCTTGTTCCACGTAAATATTTAAGTTCAGGAAATTAACTGCAGTTTTGCTTTATTCACTAATAAGGGAAATGCCCCAATCATTCGAATTAAGAAAGGTTAGTCCCCTTTCCAAATAAAAAATATATCGTCCATGTAACAGCGATAAAGCACTAGGCTCAAGAGCTCCAGTTCTCATTCCCATAGATATATTGAAGTTCCCAATGGGACATGAATATGTTTGCATTGCTGGGGGGCAAACCTGGTGCCCATTGCCTTTCCACAGACCTGTAAATAAAACTCCTCACCCAACTAAAAATAATTATTGCTTAAAATCCATAAAATTCCTTACAAAATTAAGTCTATCTGTGGTTGGGGAAAAGTCCAAATTGTTCCATACAATATTTGGTGGCATCGCATCCCTTATGTGCTATAACCATATAAAGGGAGCTGACATCCGCTGTTGCCAAATAATAATCATCATGCCAATGCTGGTCTTTTAAAATATTTATTTAAAATGGCTAAGGAATCTTTAAGATGACTGGGGCATCTCTGTACCGGTGGTTGGAGGTACCTGTCAATGTATTGGGACAATCTGCTCGAGATGACTCTGCTGCTGAGATAATCAATTTTGATGACCTCAGTCAGTCCAATGCTTTCCCTGAGAAAGCACTTGGAGGATATTGAGCATGCTCGGCACAATGCAGTGTGCACCAATCGGCATCTCCCCATAGAGATGCATTGAAGGAATTTTTTACTTTTTACTTTAAAAAGTCTGTAGAGGCAAGCTATAGACACCAGAACGCCTAAATCAAAGGAACACTATAGGGTCAGAAACACAAACATGTATTCCTGACCCTTATAATGGTAAAACCACAATTTAGGTTGCTTGCCCCACGCTCAACACACTTAGAAGGGGCTAAAGCTCACCTTATTTTCAGCACCGCGCGTGTCCACCGGCGCTGGCCCCGTCCCTATCTGCTTCCTTGGTGTCATCATCAGTATTTATTTTTAGCCAATAAGAAAGCATTGGACTGTCTGAAATCAGCAAGGAGGCAGGATTGGAGGTGGGGCCAAACACTGTTTTTGCCAATCAGCACCTTCTCATAGAGATGCATTGAAGGGAATGATTACCGTATATACTCGAGTATAGGCTGAGTTTTTCAGCACATTTTTTGTGCTGAAAAACCCCAACTCGGTTTATACTCGAGTCAGTGTCTGTATTATGGCAATTTTCATTGCCATAATACAGACTAGGGGCTGGCAGAGAGATCTTACCTCTCCTGCAGCTCCTGTCAGCTCCCTTCTCCTCCGCGCCGGTCCGTTCAGCACCTCTTTCAGCTCCCAGTGTAAGTCTCGCGAGAGCCGCGGGGTCATAGTGCGGCTCTCGCGAGACTTAGTGTGAGCTGACAGGGGAGCTGACCGGACCGGCGCGGAGGAGAAGGGAGCTGACAGGAGCTGCAGGAGAGGTAAGTAAGACCTCTGCCAGCCCCCTCCTACACAGTGCCCATCCACTGGACCACCAGGGAGTGAGAGCCCCCCTCCCTGCCATGTATCAAGCCGGGAGGGGGGACGGAAAAATAAATAAATAATAAAATATTAATAATAATAAAAAATTAATAATAATTTAACAAAATAAAATTAAAATAATAATAAAAATGCCCACCCCCCACCAAGGCTCTACAACACACACATTGCACTCATACACACACATTGCACTCATACACACACACTGCAATCATACACACACACTGCAATCATACACACACACTGCAATCATACACACACACTGCAATCATACACACACACTGCATTCATACACGCACTCATGCACACACACACACTGCACTCATATACACACACACTGCACTCATATACACACACACTGCACTCATATACACACACACTGCACTCATATACACACACACTGCACTCATATACACACACACTGCACTCATATACACACACACTGCACTCATATACACACACACTGCACTCATATACACACACACTGCACTCATACACACACACACACTGCACTCATACACACACACACACTGCACTCATACACACACACACTGCACTCATACACACACACACTGCACTCATACACACACACACTGCACTCATACACACACACACTGCACTCATACACACACACACTGCACTCATACACACACACACTGCATTCATTATATACACACACTGCATTCATTATATACACACACTGTAAATAAATATTCAATTAATATAATTTTTTTAGGATCTAATTTTATTTAGAAATTTACCAGTAGCTGCTGCATTTCCCACCCTAGTCTTATACTCGAGTCAATACGTTTTCCCAGTTTTTTGGGGTAAAATTAGGGGCCTCGGCTTATATTCGAGTCGGGTTATACTCTAGTATATACGGTATACTCACCAGATACTCAACTACATTAAGCTATAGTTGTTCTGGTGACTATAGTGTCCCTTTAAACTGTAGTTGTTCTGGTGACTATAGTGTCCCATTCAAGATGGTTTTGACCCAAACCCTACCCTGTCTGGAGTAGCCGTGTCCCACCCCTAGCTCAGTTTTACAGGTCTGGTGTCATCAGGTTAACCTGACCACTTTCCATATATTTTCATATTTAATTAGGTTAACCCACTGTAGCAGTTTGTAAATGACCTAACATTGTGAAACTAGATTGATACACAACCAGATATGTATTTGTACACATCAGAAGCCATTAATACTATGAATATATGCATTACTGCATTACATGATAACCATATTACTATAGAAATCACACATTTAGTTAAAATAGTGTTCAGAGATAGAAAATGACAATTTCTTACATCAGAATCGGTAATGGTACAGTGTAAAAATTATTTTAAAATGTTAATAAATAAGAATTTTTTTTTATTTTTTTTTCAATTCTTTATTTTTATTTGTGCATAGCGTGAACAAGCATATTTGCACTGCCACAACAGCTGGTGCAAACAAATATGTAGGTATACGATAACCGTAGTATGGCAGCAAAAAACATTGCACTTTTTTTTTTTATATATATATATATATATAAACAGGATTAAGTCATTATCAGATGAGTCATGCACATAGAAATCACAGTAATTAAGTCGAGTTTCGCTAAATGAGTTATGTTTGTTTAAACATGTTGGTAGTGGTATCCTATTGCTGTTAAATAAAATGCAGATTACTTTCTAGTCTATGTGTATGCCTTTTTGAGGGCAGGTTATGCTGGTAAAGACTATTTGCGTGTCATAACAGACTACGTGGAGGAATACAAGTCGCTGCCGTCCGAAGCATTTAGTAGCGTATATGGGGAACATGCTAAGCCCTAAGTGTGCTAAACAGAAAAAATAAGCGTAAAAATCAGGAGTGAAAACGGAAATCAAAAGTAAAAATATGTGAGGCATTGTAGCTGCGTTACAAGCACCGGAACCCGGTGGAGAGAGGGTTCGGGTCATATGAGAGTTAAGTCACGTTACTTGTTGCCATGCTGGAGTCAAAACTAGACACATGTACGGTGAGGAAAATAAAAATACAGTAGAAATAAAAATAAAGTAAAACATATAAACAAGTAACAACTGATAACATTTGGCATCAAGTTATGGCTATAGAAAGATAAAAAGCAGAAGGTAGCAGTACCTATTTGGGTTTGAGAGACATGCAAGACATTTATACCTCTGGGTTATAATGTACTGATCCTGTAGTAAACAAGTTGAGTAGGGCACCTAGTTTATTAAGCTCATAGGGGACTCTAGGCATATGTAAGCACACAGTATACAATACTTGCTCAGCCAACTCCGGTGATCGGCAAGCTGATGGTGCACACTGATAGTTCATAGAGGCTAACTGTCCCATTCTCAGGGTCGGGCTGTTGACAAATTTTATTTTAGTATTTTTGTGAGCCTCTCTTTTATGACATTGGTACCTGCTTTTGAAATAGTTTTAACCAATGTGACACAGCATTAAATGAGCACTCCACATGGTGGAAAAATAGATCACTATTAGATATACCCCCAGTGACCCAATGCATGTGTTTATGCATTTTTTAATTGGAGGTCTATCTAAAAACTGTGTGCAAAAGCTGCACATCTTCAGTCTGCAGACTTCGCAAGTTCTCCCTTTTTCCAGGAAGAGCCTTTCAGTCTGAGCTGGGGAATAGTCCAATCAGAGGCCTTTGCTTGAGCTGTAATCTTGCGTTTGGCTTCTCAATTCGTAGTCTTCTCATTGAGCTGTCCTAGCAGAGAGAGTCCTGGATATTAAGGATATCAGATGCAATAAATATGCTTAAAGTTAATGTTAAATGTGATTAACCATATTGACAGTTACTTTAATTCTGACAAATTTACTTGTGCTCTTCAAAGTGCATCAAGTGAGTCGACAGCCTGCAAAACACTGTTGTTAAGCCTTGTCATCATGCCTAATCTAACCTGTAAAGTACAGGTGTTGTTGCCAGAGGTATAAATAATGCATTCCTTGTAATAGTGATTCCAGGTGCAGCAGTTACCAATTAAATATAGTATCTAACAGAACAATCCTTTTTAATATACTTTATACTCAGCTGACAGGAACGACACAGGGATGACTTTGGGTACAGGAACAAGTGTATGCAGGCTCGTGCAACTTCAGAAAAGTCGTTGAAAAAGAAAGTAAATTGGAGGAAAAGGCAGATTTAGTGGCGCTAAGGGAAGAGAGAGAAAACCTCCCCAGCCTAGATACGTTTCTTATTTGATTTTTTAAGTGTCTTTTTCACATAGAAATAGGCACTTATAGGAAGTGGCATTAAGATGGTCCTTTAAGCGTTGCTAAGCATTATGGGATATCTCCCATGTTATTCAGAAGGGATTATAATGCGCTAAAAAAAGCCACAAAGATTACTCCACTCCACACCCATAAAGCACCTCAGCTGAGAATTCCATAATAATGACAGTTTAGAAAAGTTCTGATTTCTATTACAAATCCGCACTTTTATGAATAATTAATGAAACCCTGCCTGGCTGTTTGATTGACAGGGGGTTTCTTCCTTGAGCTTGCCTCCCCCTGCATACCTCAGACCAGCGTCCAGACCTCTAATCCGTATGTTGCTTGTCCGCGCATGCACAGAGGAAGCCCTTCAGAGGTTTCTGAGTAAGAGAAGAAAGGTTTTTTTTTTTTTTTTGGATTTTGTTTTCCCCTGTTTGTTTATCTACCTTGTGGAATAAACCTTTCTTTTTAGATTCGGAGTGCTTATTTTATTTAATTATTTTTTGTTTGCATTTCTGAGTAAGATACCTCTGACTATTTCTGAGTGAAGTGACAGTCTCTTCAGGGGAAAAAAAGGAAGATGTTCAAAGGCTGCAGTTCGTAAGAACTGCAGCTTTTGAAAAAGATTTTAAGACATACTGCCAATGACTGCGTGCATGAGAAACACAATGTATTCATTGGGGGTGTATCTACTAATCAGTGATTTCAATTTTTACTTTCTAATATATGCAGTGGAGTGTTTGTTTAAGAGTTTTTATTAAGTATGCTGGCTAGTAATATATCATTGATAAAATTCTCATACGTCACTAAATTAACAGTGATATAGCTTAATAAAGCATTCTGTAAAACTGTAGTGGGGGAGGGGTGACTATAAACTAGTGCGTGTTTTTGTTTATTTATAGCCTGGAAGTGTAAATTACTATTTACTTCTCTATTATACTCAAACAAAAGTCAAATAACTCTCCACCTTCCCTTTGGGGAGTAATCCAAAACAATGAGTCATTATGGTATTGCTTCCTTTAGCAGCACCTGGCCTTTTGACAAATGTAACTGAAAGGGACACTTTTGACCCCTAATGCATTATAGCTTTCTGAAGTGATTTGTGTGTGAAGAGTGATTCCTCTTTTTATAATTTTACAAAAAGTGCAGATATCAATAGAAATTAACCCCTTTTAAAAAAAATAAAAAAAAATGTACCTTGTTACACCTCCTGGCTTTCTTTTTTTTTATAAATTCTTTATTTTTCGTTTTCAGTAATATGTGGGTAGGGGGTACAGAAGAAAAAGAAGGGGAAGGGGTGGGTAGGGGTAACATAATGCAATCACAATTTGTAATCCCTGCGTCTCAGGTCGGGCTCGTCTACTCGGAGCCGAGGTCGGGTTTGGTCGTGGGTAGGCTGCTACCTGCGCTGATCCGTACCCTACTGCTTGTTTGTGTGCCTGGTTCTAGGGTCTGTGTGCGGTCAGGTCTTGTTGGTTCCGGTAGGGCCCGTCCTCAAGGCTTTGGTTATGTGAGGTACCCCTGGTTCTCGGGAGTGCCTGTAAGCATATTGTCGGGTGACTCCTTTGGTTAGGTAGCCTTGTCTAGTGTTCTGTGTTTGGTTCTAGGGACTACGGTATTCCATTGTTAGTTTTGTTGCATCAGTGGATTAAAGGTCTCGCGTGTTTTCTGTTTGGAGCTAGGTGGGTTCGTCTAGGGGTAATAGGTCGAGGGTTGTGGGGTAAGGTGGATGGTGTTTGGTGTGTTGTGCGGGTCTGGGGACTGTGCCCCCTGTGGGTCTGGTTCCTGTTTTGTCCCCACTCTTGCACTGATCTGTTGGGGATCTGGGTGTCTTCTTTCTGGTTGGGGTTGACCGTTTTGGCCCAGGGTGCGGGGTTCGTGTTGTCGCGAGGTGTAATGTGTAGGTGTTGTCTCATGGTTGTGCTGGTGCGGGTGTGGTGGTGTTCCCTCCTCTCAGTGCCCTCGCTCGTTCCTCTTTCTCTCTATTAGTGGCCTGAGAGTGTGGTGCGTGGTTGGTGGGTCCCGCCCCGTGTCTGCGCGTCCACACCGACCGTGCCCCTGGTCCGCTGAGGGCCGTCAGGGCTCTCTGGACTGGTTATTGTCAGTCTCTGTCGGTGGGAGTTGGGATTGGTGGGCTTGGGGGGGGCGGCAGGGTTAGGTCGTGGGGTTCGTATGAGCAGTGGCCGTTGGGGTCGGGCCTGTCTGTCTATTGCATGGCGGTCGTGTGCCGGGTCTCCTCCCGGTCCTGTTTCGATGGTGTTCGGTTGTGGGTGGCTCTCTGGGCTGCGGTTCGGCTTTTTGCTGGGATTGCTGGAAGGGTGAGTCTGAGTGGGCTTCTTGGGAGGAGCTAATGGTTCTTGTGGGTGTTGTTATGCAGTAGTCGTACCCGCGGCTTAGTAGTTCATGTCCCAGAGGTCCCATGTCCGGTGGAAGGCCTTGTAGGAGTCGTGGATTTGCGCGGTAAGTTCATCTAAGTCTCTCGTTTCTCTGATTTTACGGATGACTGTCCCCAGTTCGGGTGTCCGCTGGTCTGCCCATAGTTCTGCGATTGCCCTGCGTGTGGCTAGGGTTATGCGGGCCATCAACTTGTTTTCCTGTCTGGTGAGGGTGTCCAGTGGTTTGTTTAGTAGCATTGTCCATGGCTGTAATTGGATGGGTTTCCCTATCACCTGTTCTATGAGGCCCTGTATTTCCGTCCAGATCTTTTTTAGTTTGGGGCATGTCCACCAACAGTGGAGGTAGGTGCCCTTCTCTCCGCATAGTTTCCAACATTCGTCGGTGGGTTTCTGTCCCATGTGGTGTAGTTTTTGCGGTGTCAGGTACCAGCGGAAGATGGTTTTATAGGCCTGTTCTTTATGTGTGACGCAGGTGGTAAGGGAGTTCGTGGCTGCCCATATCTCGGTCCAGTCGCTCGGTTCATCCGGTGGTCCGATGTCCCTTTCCCATGCTCTGATGTAAGTTAGGTTGAGTTGGGAAGTGTGCGTTGTTAGCGTGGTATAGATGTCTGAGATTTGTCCTCTCCGAAGTGGTGCATCAAAACATTGTTTTTCGAATGGTGTTGGGGGTGCCAGTCCTGCCTGTTTGACTACTGGCTGTTGTGCTAGGTCTCTCAATTGAATGTATCGAAAAAAGTCAGCCGAGGTTAAGTCGTCTGCGTTTGGAAGTTCAGAGTATTTGAAGGTTTCCCCTTGTTGGTACAGGTGGAGGAGTCGGGAGATGTCTCTCTGGTCGAAAGCCTTGAAATGTTTTGCCGTCATACCTGGTGGGAAGATTTTGTTACGGTATATCGGTGTTACCGGGGAGAGGAAAGAGGACAGGTCGAACTTGTGGTTTAGCTTGTCCCAGAGAGCTATGGTGTGTGTGATTGCTGGGGTGGTTGATGGTGGTAGTGGCCTGTATTTCGGCGGGACCCACATGTAGGAAGTTGGGAGGTCCCATCCCATGGTGTCATGTTCCATGTCGACCCATCTTTTGGTGCCCGGTGGTGCGTGCCGTTGGACATGGGCCAGTTGTGCTGCGTTGTAGTAGTGGAGAAAGTTTGGGAGCCCCAGTCCTCCTGAGAGTCTGGGGACGTACATCGTTGCTCTACGGACTCGGGGCTTCCGGGACTTCCAGACAAACCTGTCGATAGATGCTTGTAGGTGCTTGAAGTCCATTTTTTGTAGTGGGATTGGCAGTGTCTGGAATAGGTAGAGGAACCTTGGTAGCAGGTTCATTTTAATGGTGGTGACTCTACCCAACCACGACACCCCTAGTTTATCCCATCTTAGTAAGTCTTGTTGTGCTGTTGTTAGTAGCGGTTTGTAGTTTAGTTCATATGATTCCTCTAATTTGGTGGTTAGTTTGATGCCTAGGTATGTGAGGGAGGTGGTCGTGATGCGGAAGGGGAATAATTGTCTCAGGAGGGTGATTTGGGTTTGTTTCATGGCCATCGGCATGAGGGTGGATTTTGAGAGATTAATTTTGTATCCTGAGAAGGTGGAGTATTGGGCGATAAGGTCAATTGTTGCTTGAAGAGAATGTATGGGGTCTGCTAGTGTTAAGAGGACATCGTCCGCGTATGCCGCTACCGCGTATGTCTCCTTCCGGATTCGGATGCCCTGGATTTCGGGGTGGGTACGGATGGCCTGTAAGAGAGGTTCTAGTGAGATTGCGAAAAGCAGTGGGGACAGGGGGCAGCCCTGTCTAGTCCCGTTCGCGATGGTGAATGTCTGCGTTTCGGTGTTCGGGATCAAGAGACGGCCTGTAGGGTGGTCGTAGATTGCGGTGAGGATATTGATGAATCCTTCCGGGAATCCTTGATGCTTAAGGACGCTGAAGAGATAGGGCCAGAGAAGGCGGTCAAATGCCTTCTCTGCGTCCAGGGATAGCATTACTGAGGGTATGGTGCGCTGTTGAACATACCAGATTGTGTTGTAGGCTCTCCTCGTGTTATTTGCTGCTTGTCGTTTGGGGATGAAACCGACTTGATCGGGGTGAATCATGTGGGGTAGGTATCTGTTGAGGCGGTTGGCTAGCGCTTTCGTGAGGATTTTCAGGTCAGCATTTAGGAGCGATATCGGGCGGTAGTGTCCTGGGTCTAGATGTTCTTTTCCTGGTTTGGGGGAAGACGCTGTCCTTGTAGCAGAGAGTTAAACGTTGCGCATAGATGTGGGATGAGTACCGCCTGAAACGTTTTATAGTAGAGTGTTGTAAAGCCGTCTGGTCCCGGGCTCTTCAATAGTTTCAGTGTCTTAAGGATTAGCGTGAGTTCCTCCGTATCGATGGGTGCCTCTGTGGCCCTGGTGGATAGGGCTGGCAAGCCGAGGGGTTCCAGGAACGCGGCGATGGTTTCCGCTTGTGTCGCGGGATTTACGTGTGGTGGGGCGTCGTGGTTGTATAGGTTTGTGTAGTACCGTACAAATTCTGAAGCTATTTGTTCAGGTTTGTTCGTAATTTCCCCAGAGCGGGTGCGAATCTTCGATATCCTTTTCGTGTCCTGACGCTTCTTCAGGCAATGAGCGAGGAGGGAGTCGGCTTTGTTACCCTTCTCGTAGAACCTCTGCTTCGTCCACATGAGGTTCCTTGCCACATCTATTCTCGAAAGTTGCCGGATTCTTTCTCGGGTTTCTGTAAGCTGGGTTTGGAGCTGGTCCGATGGGTTTTGTTTGTGGCGCGTTTCCAGTGCCGTCAGTTCTGTTAGGGCGTCGGTCAGGTCCCTTAGGCGTTGTTTTTTAGTTGCTGTGGCTATCGCTATTAACTTCCCTCGGATCACGGCTTTGTGGGCTGCCCATACGGTTGCTTGGGGTACGTCCTTTGTTGTGTTGATTTCGAAGTAGTTTTTAATGTCTTCGGTCACCGTGTGTACGGTCGCCTTGTCTTGGAGGATCCATGGGTTGAGGCGCCATCGCCACTCTTGGGACATCTGGGGGATTTGGATGGTCATTGCCACCTCCGCGTGGTCGGACCATGCTATGTTGCCTATGGTTGTCTGAACCGTCCATGGTTGAGTCGCCTGCGAGGTTAAAAAGCTATCGATCCTAGAGTACGATCTGTGCATGTGCGAGTAGAAGGTGTAATTCCTGGCTGCTGGATGGTGCGCTCTCCAAACATCTATGAGGGGCGTTTCTTTGAGAAAGCTAGCGTATAGTTTGTCGTTTCTGGTTGTGGTTGGTGGCTTGTCTGGATGTGCTTTACGGTCCGCGGCTGGGGATTGTGTCGCATTGAAGTCGCCGCCGAGAATTACGTGTTTGTGGTCTAGGCTAGCGATATGGGTTCGGAGGGAGTCCCAGAACAGAGTGTCTGGGGTGTTGGGGGCGTAGATGGAGCCAATGGTTATTGGGGTAGCTCCCACTCGCCCTGAGAGGAATAGAAATCGTCCGTTGGGGTCTTTGGTCACTTGAATTTCATCCAGTGGGCATGAGTTGCGTAATAGGATTGCCACTCCTTTAGTTTTGGGGGCTGGGGAATTGGCCAGGTAGTATCTTTTAAAATGTCTGTTGGCTAGTGGGAAGTGTTTGTGGTCTGTAAAGTGGGTTTCCTGGAGAAGTATGATATCGGAACCCGTGCGGTTGGCCCACCGCA
Organism: Pelobates fuscus; assembly: GCF_036172605.1. Lineage (NCBI taxonomy): Eukaryota > Metazoa > Chordata > Amphibia > Anura > Pelobatidae > Pelobates > Pelobates fuscus. Next base: position 112,805,656 of record NC_086323.1, read on the forward strand.
ATATCCCGTGGCGTTTGCCCGGTGTATTCAGCCCCTTTACGTTGAGGGAGGTGAGGCTGAGTCTTAGGTTGGGGGGTGCCATGGGGGCGTCTCCGTTCGCGTGTGTCTAGTCAGAGGGGGGGGTGTGGGGGTCCGTGGTTAGAGATGTCTACCAGAGGAGGGGGGGGAAGGGCGTGGGTCTTGTCCGTTGGCAGGTGTTTGCCGGGAATGTTTTGTTATTTTTTGTGGGGGGGGGGGGTAGAGGGCCAGGGGGGGCAAGTCTCCGTCTAGGTAGGTCCGGTCCGTGTGGACGCTGCAGCCCTCCGCGGCGGGTACCCGGGTGAGGTTCGGGATGAGCTGGGCTTATCGCTCTGGCCAGTTACCTGTTGGGTGGGGAACACCCTCCCCAAGTCGGGGGTCCTTGTAGTGGTCCCGAAGGAGATGGGTGTAGATCAGTAGGTGTGAAAAGGTGTGTACAAGTCGTGGCGCGGCCTGCCCTTGGCCTGCCCGATGTGTGTGTCTGGTGGCTGAGCCTTGTGTGATGTGGGGAGGGGGCCGGGGAAGAGGGGGGAAAGGAGCAGGGGAGGAGGGGGGGAGGGGGGAGGGAGGGGATGTCCCGGGCGGGGGAGACCGGGGTCTGTGGTGCTCTTGTGGTGGGCTCTAGTGAAAGTTCTCCTATCTAGGCTGGTTCCAGCTAGAGCATCTTGCTGCATCCGTTCCTTCTCGGAGGATTTGTGTTAACGCGAACTTTAACTTAAACTATGGTGGAATGAATTACTATAACTTTTTGCTTTGTGAGCTGTTCGCAGTGTAGCTCTTGGTGGTGTGTCTCACCCTGGCAGTGTTGTGAGTGTGTTATTAGAGTGGTAATGGTCCGTGTGTTTTGTTGCATCGTCCTCTATTCCTTCCCTTCGCAGCTGGTATGTCGTGCGACTATGTGTGCGGTGTATCATCGAGCTACGTGTGGTTGAGTCTGTGTCTACAATGTGATCGTCCTGTGATTCTCCTGGTCTGTACATGCCGTTCTCAAACTTATGTTGGTGTGGTGATTGTCTGGGGTTTCTGTTTGGTGGGAGGTTGTAGTCGGTGCTCATCACAGAGCTGCTTGGGTTAGCGAGGTTCGGTTACGGGGCTGTCGTATGGGGAGGGCTGTTGCATCTCTTGTGGCGGGACCCTATGGAGGTCTGGTTCACGCCATGTCAGGGTTTGGTACAGTGTGATGTGATCTCCTGTCTGGTGGCCCGATAGGGGCATAATCTCCCCTCCACCCCATCCTACCCATCGGTCTGTGGTGGTTTCGGGTTGTTGTGCCCTCTGTCCGTTGTAGTCTACGTAAGCTTGCGGGCTCTCTGCCTCAGCCGGGGAGGGGGGAGAGCCCCATGGACCAGGGTGTTGTCGTGTCCTGGTTGCTAGCATATAGGAGCACAGTTAGGGTCTGTGCTCCCTGAGGCTTTATTGTCGTTGCCGGGGCGGTTTAGCTTGCTGGCAGCGTTGAACGCTCTGCCTGTCACCCTTGGGGCTGAGTGTCCTAGGCATTGTGGGTCCTGTTCAGGGGGGGTTCTGTCATCTTGTGAGGTGTCCCATTCCGTCCAGTGTCGTGTCCCTCCCCCCCCCCTCTCTCTGTCCTGGGGTATTACTCACTACCGTCTTTTAGAGAGCTGAAGCGTTGGGGTGCTCCCGTCTCAGTTCATGTGATGTAATCATGTGCCCCAGCTGTGGGAGTGTGCTTGTCGTCCGTGGGGCATCGCTGTGGTAGCTTAGTGTTATGGGGGTTTTGGTCCTCAGTCCCAAGTCTGTGCTGATCTATGTTTGTGGCTTCCTGTGGGTTCCCATTATATGGCTCGTGGGTCCGGTCGGGGAAATTTGCCATCCTGTGGGGTCTGTCCCGTTTCCCTCCCCCCCCAGTCGCCCCCCCCCCCCCGCCAAATTCCCAATCCCCCCCCCCACAGTTCAGATGTTGACCCCCCCTCGCCAAATCCCCATCCTCCCCCCGCCCCCACTGTTCGGCTGTTGCCCCTTGGAGGGCTAATGTTCTCTTGTGACCCAATCCCAGTGTATGTTCTAAGAAACTTTAACGTTTTTATATGGGGGTGGGTCTGCAGCCCCCGGGTACCGCTGTGGCAGCAGTGGAGTGTGGGGTATAGTGGCCCCCGTACCCGGTACCTGTTCTGGTCTCTGTCTTTGGCCCCCTGCGGGCACTCCATCTTGGGTGCTGGTTGTGACTCTGTATGTCTCTTCTGGGTTGCTGCTAGTTGGGGCGGATCGGTGTTCCGGTTGATGGTCCCTGAGGGTGTCCGGTCTGTACTGTTGGTCGGCTGTGCTGCTGTATTCGTGCTGGATTGCTGCTCGGTCTTTTTCCCGGTCTGTGTGTCATGGAACTCGTGTGTGGGTGCTGTGAAGGGTGAGTTTGCTTACTGGTTCGCTGCTTCACTGTGGGGCTTCATCCGTGTGCCGGTGCTCCGGGTTCGGATGGAGGCGGTTTCTGCTTCTCGCTAGGTTGTTGTGGGTCGGCTCCTGCTGTGCTGCGGAGCTGTGAGCGGTGCGGGGTGGCTCTGGTAGGGGCGGAAGGCCCAGTTGGACCAGAAGGTCAGGTATTTCGTCCGGTCTCGCTATAGTGTGAAATCTGCTATTGTTGCGGATTATGATTTTGAAGGGGTGGCCCCAAGCGTAGCGGAGGCCGTGCTGGTTCAGGTGGTGGGTGAGAGGCCGCATTTCCCGCCGTCTCTTGAGGGTTACCGGCGCCAGGTCCTGGTATAATTGTACCGGCGCTCCCTCCACCTCTAAGGGGGTCTCTCTAGCCATTCTCATTATCCGTTCTTTTATGTGGTAATAGTGCATCCGCACTATTACGTCTCTCGGGGTAGCGGAGTTTATGCTTGGGGGTCTCAGTGCCCGATGAGCTCGGTCCATGAGGAGGTCTGTGGTCGTTGCTTCGGGGAGGAGGTGTTGGAACACGTTGGTGATAGTGTCCGTGAGGAGCTCAGCGGTGACTGACTCTGGGATGCCTCTGACACGGATATTGTTGCGGCGTGTTCTATTGTTGAGGTCCTCATTTGTGTCTTCTAAGATGCGCATCTGTTCTCTGATGTCCTGCAGGGCTCCGTCGTGTGAGTGACTCTGTCCTGCACCTCCGCCATATTGTCCTCCGTGACTTGAGCGCGGGCTGAGAGGTCCGCCATGCTTTCCAGGATGGGGTTTAGCCGTTTGTCTAGTTCCTCCGCTACTGACTTACGAAAGTCCGCCAGGAATCCCCGCATGTCTCTGCGGGTGAGAGGGGCCTCCGTTCTCTCTGACGGGGTTTGGCTGCTCATTTCTGAGTCGGATTCCGACTGCGACTGTTCCGATGCCGGCGTCTGGGCCTTCTCTTTCATCCGTCGGAAGATTGGAGCGACAGCTGATTGTCGGGTTTTTTTCCCTCCGCCCATGGAGAGGGTAGGTGAGGGTGTACGGGAGAGGGGTTTTAGGGGGTTTAAGGGGCTCAGGTGCTAATGATTGCGTTGGATTCGGGCTAGGCCTTGGCAGAGCTCAGGGTTTAAGCTGCCATTCACTTGCGCGGTCAGGCTCCGCCCCCCACACCTCCTGGCTTTCAAGCAGACAACAGCTCAAGTTACTTCCTGGTTTGTTTAGCTCAGTGGACAGTTTTTCAGAGCACCTGCCTTGTAAAGACTTCTCATTGAGCTGCATGGGGAAGTCTGTGATTGGACAGCCACAGAAAGTCTGGGCAGGGAAATAGGGGGAGGACTTGAAATACTGTAGATTTGCAAGCTGCTTTTAAATATACTGCAATGAAATAATTCATAATTAAATGCATGCATGTTTTAATTTGGTGTGTGTGTGTGTGTATGTGTATATATATATATATATATATATATATATATATATATATATATTAATATTAAACGGATATTTATTTTTTTAATTCTTTTTTGTGCGGGGGGGGGGGGGGGGGAGTGTTTAAAGGAGCACTATAGTCACTATAGTCACCTGAACAACATCAGCTTAATGAGGTTGTTCAGGTGAGAACTATAGCTCCCTGCAGCCTTTCTCATGTACCCCAGCGCTACGGAATTTGTTGGCGCTATATAAATAATAAAATAATAATAATGTAAACACTGTATTCTGAGAAAATACAGTGTTTACATTGAAAGCTAGGAACACCTCCAGTTGCACTCATTCACAGTGAACCAGAGGGACTTCGAAAGTTGAGCTCAGGGCAGCACTGTGCACAGCATCCTGTGATTCAGTATCTCCTCCCTCTGCATGCAGACACTGAACTTTCCTCATAGAGATTCATTGATTTAAGTCATCTCTATGAGGAGATGCTGATTGGCCAGGGCTGTGTTTGAATCATGCTGGCTCTGCCCCGATCTGCCTCTTTGTCAGTCTCAGCCAATCCTATGGAGAAGCACTGTGATTGGATCAGGCTACCACATGTCAGCAGACTGCTTGTTTTTCTGAGTCTAACAGCATGCAGATTTACAGCTTTAGGCTTGAATACAGTAAGAGTTTTACTATATTTATGGAGGCATGAGGGGCCCAGGGGGGCTAGATGGTGGTGTTAACACTATAGGGTCAGGAATACATGTTTGTGTTCGTGACCCTATTGTGATCCTTTAAACATTAGCCCCCCCCCCCCAAAAAAAATCAAGTTATCAGGTTAATTTACTTAATGAGGAAATGCACATCTTATCCCAAAATCAACTGAATTTGAAAAGTTTTAGTTAATCAACTGTGCTTTACAGGATCAAAGTGTACACAAGAACTAAGGTTTAATGATGCTGTTCTAACTAGGCATTTATATTAATTAATTGGGTTGCTTAAACAAAACAGGTAGCGAAATTAGTTTATTCATCCTTTAATAATTATCGAAATGAGGTTTTTATACCCAATGAAAAGGCAAAATCTGCCATGATTTAAAGAAATATTCCAGTTTCCATGTTAATAATGGGAGTTGTGGTGTTTCTCCTATGCATTTTTTTCCACTGTAATTTCACATTTGTTAAAGTACCCATCCCAGCACCATAACCACTACAGTCCACTGTAGTGCTATGGTGCCGGGAGTGTTCTTTTGCGGTTCCAGTGTAGTTTGTTAAACCATTTTAGAATGTTTTTCAGTTTACTTGCGTCCTGCCAGGCAACTGCATCTGAAGATTGTGCTTCTGGCATATCCAACAGGAGAATCTGCTTGGCTCCACTGAGCTGAGCAGTGCCATAGTCACTGGCTAAGCACATGCACTGTCAGCCAATGAGCAAAGTCCTGTATTGCCCATGCTTGGTTGCCGAAAGCCATGTGGCTTCTCCTGCAAGACAAGCAAGCCTAGATGTGACATGGGCACCTAGGGAACCCAGGTAAGTTGTAAAACTGTTCTGAAACATTTTGACAAATTACACTGTAATTATGCCAGAGCAGAGGGGCTGTAGTGGTTATGGTACTTTGAGTATTTAAATACACCCGTAGAAAAGTATACTGTTAGTTTGTTAAAAGACATAGAGAGCTTTCAAGACATGAACACCCTATATGTAACACAACGATGACGAAAAGAGAGTTCAAAGAAGGGCTATTAAACTGGTTCATGGATTGCAGGATAAAACTTACCAGGAAAGGTTAAAGGATCTTAACATGTATAGCTAGGAGGAAAGACGAGACGGGGGGATATGATATTTAAATACATAAAGGGAATCAACAGAGTAAAGGAGGAGACTATATTTAAAAGAAGAAAAACTACCACAACCAGAGGACATAGTCTTAAATTAGAGGGGCAAAGGTTTAAAAATAATATCAGGAAGTATTGCTTTACTGAGAGGGTAGTGGATGCATGGAATAGCCTTCCATCTGAAGTGGTAGAGGTTAACACAGTAAAGGAGTTTAAGCATGTGTGGGATAGGCATAAGGCTATCCTAACTATAAGATAAGGCCAGGGACTAATGAAAGTATTTAGAAAACTGGGCAGACTAGATGGGCCGAACGGTTCTTATCTGCCGTCACATTCTATGTTTCTATGAAAAACAAAATATATATATATAAAAAAAAAAATGTTGCTTATAAGAATTTTAACATGACTAGTGTAGTGTAGTTAAAGAATGTTTTTGTCCTGACTTTGGGTGTGAGTCATATGTTTAAGATACCACTTGTACATTTTTATTTATTTTTTGTTGTTTTTTTTTGTGATAGCTGTTATCGGTTGAATAGTACAAAATGAACTCTACTTTTAAACTTACATTAGCAAAGCCTTGAGGGCCGGGGGTTTTAAAAGCTGAAAAGTTGAAAGTTGCAATACGAACGTAAATGTTTGAAGGAAATCGATACCACGTGGTATTTACATAGGGGCATTTTGATAATTTCATGTAACTATTTTATCACCAAACTCTGCCAAAATCACCTATTTATTATATTTTTTCATTCACACGCCTATATTATTGTTTTTTGCTGTGACAGTATTTTAGAAATTGCTCGGTTTTATGACCAAGGCTCAAAATGTGAGGTAGTCAATAACTAGCCTAGCCTGAAAGTTACTTATTAAGTTCTATGATACATACATCTCACAATGCATGGCTGTGTATGCAGCAACTCTCATCCATTGGAAGCAGTAATATTTCAAGCTTTTCTGGAGTTAACTAGCATGACACCAGAAGTCTATCGTTTTCATCTAAAACTTGTTTGACATAACAGAGTTCCTTTAATAGCAAATAGGACATCGGAGTAGAAATGTATGTACTGGTCTATTCCTTATTTGTCCAATTTCTATTCTTTGTGCACTGAATGGAGAAGCACAACACTGCTGAAATTACGATTGTATTTGTAAAAAAAAAACTCCACTTTTTAATAGAAACTATAGGGTGAAAAGTAGCGGGAGGGTGGCAGTGCCCAGAGACTGGACTACATCTCCCATAATGCTCTTACACCCATGATGCTGGCAAAGCATCATGGGAGGTGTAGTCCAAAACATCTGGAGTGCCGAAGGTTGCCTATGCCTGCTCTAGGCAATATAACAGCATTGAACTGATGGGTGTGTGTTGTTTAGAGTGTCTCTTTAAGTTTAATTTTTTTCTGTACTATGTACAGCTAAGTACTATGTTCTGAATTCAGCATCGATCAAGTTACATAGCATGGGATTGTGTGACCAGGGGAAAAAAGTTCACGTTAAAATAATAACACAATAGCGTTAAAACAAAATGCCTGAGAAGATACAATACATATTGCACATTCAGGATAATGTCTCCATTATGCAGGGAAAACAAATGAAACATCTGTTTTGTAGAATTATATCTGGCAGTGTTTAGACATTTAAAAAGTGATTGTTCTATAGCTTTATTTAGCTACACAAGTGATGTATTTGTCAAATGTGGTAGAACAGCGCGTTTTAATGTCCACCTGTCATGACAGTTATAAGTGCCTGTATTTTATTTCATATTTACATGGTGCCGCCTGTTATCTTTGCTATCTATATATACTTTGTTTTTGTTTTTTTTTTTTTTTTATTGTTGTTTTTTTTACCTTTTCAATTTTTATGACAAGGTGACATAGTATTCTGCATCTCTTAGAATTAACCCACGCTAGTAATTGTACAATCTGAGAACACCATTCGGGTGGGGGCACATCTACCCTTCAATTTCTCTGTCATCTTCTAGGTGACTAAAACAGTAAAGCACTATATACATTTACATCTATGCAGTTAACTCTGTTCTAATGGTAGGTTAATGTTTAAGTATGGCTAATGGATTTAATTAGACAAGCAGTCCTAAAGAGTTAATATTTGTAACCATTATGATATGCATAAATTACAAGACATGTGATTTTATACAGACTTGTATGGACAGGTTTTCGATCTAGCAGCCTTTTGGGCGTTCCTTATGACCGTGTCATAGAGAGAAAGAGAAGAGTTACCAAACTGGATATACCAAAAACCTTACATCACAGTTGTTTTTTTATATACTCCATAATTCTGATGTTGTCTGGATAAGAAAAAGATGTTAAAAACATCAAATTAAACTTCTGATTTGATGTTTAGTATGGGCTGATCGGTTTCCCAAAATTTTAGGAGTTAATGATGAATTTTCTTGATAAGCAGAGTGGCCTGTTTTTTGTTTTGTTTTTCTCTCCATTTTTACTGGATAGGGGTTATAAAATGTATAATTTTATTTTAAAAATAAAATAATTTATAACACATTTTAATTGAATTTAAAGTGGAAGTCCAACACAACGATGCAGTGCAGAGTAGTATTTTGTTGGGGAAAACCTTTGCTTCACATTGTTTCTTTAAGCATGCGTTATTGTTTGTCGTCCACAATATGTTTTGTTTGACAATTCAAACCTCAAATGTTTACACTGACATGGTGCACAGTTGCTGCTGCTAATTTGGCAGAACATTCCATGTTAGGAGTGAGCAGATTGTTAGAACAGTATTGGATTCAACTGATCCTTAAAATATGCTTTGTCTGTACCTTAAGCATTCGTGTGCACTTCAATTGTGTTAATTTCTGACAGCTTATGGCTTTAATAAATGGAAATAAATGTACATTCAACCTGATTAAACATTTTAAGGGGGTAGTATTGCATTATCCCATTCCCTGTGATCATAATTTGCCTGGCTGCCCTGGGATATTGCTTATGTCTACTCAGTGTCCACTGGCATTCCCACTTCACAAAAGAAAACATTTCTATGATATAACCAGGACCACAATTCCTGACACCCCTCACCTAAATGCACGTATAGCAGTGTGATTCTATGGTGGGGTTCAGTATTAAACCCATGTTGGTATAGATCAGCATTGCACACTGTGGCGTCCTTTAAGAACATCACAGTAAAGGGCAGAGCCAGGTGCTTGTCCAATAAAGACCTACCTGTGCCTTGCAAATAATGGGCTAAAATCAAACGGTTTCATGTATTCCAGATAATTTCAATTTCTCATTTTTACCTTCCAATCTCAAAAAGGTAAAAATAGCATCCACAAAGAATATATATTAAAACAAAGAAAAAGTAAAAACTACAGAGCACCACGAATACCAACCAAAACATCTGTTTAGATCTACTTCAATAGGGTCTAGAGCGCCACGATTCCACGCAATGTCTGCAGAGCTCTCGCTTGTGCTTGCACACGGTTGTTTGCTACCGCCACTATCTTTTAATGTGCTTGTATGTTTATTATTATAGTCCTGTAATAAAGGGAATAGGGAAAAGTACTAAATGCAACATCAAAAGTGGGTTACCACTGCCGAGGACTTTTTCTTCACTTATGAATAATATTTAACCTTGTTAAAGGACAAATATAATGCTGTCCAAATGCCAATTAAAATTAATAAAATTGGACATATTGCTGTGTTCTTTCCTAATGATGTCCTCATCCCCCCCAAAAAATGTAATCACTTAGAACTAAACTTGAAAGTAAGTAATATGACATTAGTATCAAGTTTCTCTGCTTATAAATACTAAAGGCCTTCAAGTTATTAGATCAAGGTCTAGATGGGATAGAAATTACTAAGACAACTACTCGCATTACGAAATCTTAAATTATGGAAATGTTTGGCTTCAAAGAGTCTTTATTCTTGGTGGTTTAGCTTTGTATGCATATTTCTAACAATAAGCCACATAGCTTTGGTCAGTTGGGTTTAGTCAGTATTTATTTGAATGATAACCCTACAGTTATATCAGAAATGTGGGCTAGTGCAGGAAAACATTGGCCAAGATTATGCTGTGGATTTTGGTAGTCATGATTCAGCAGCAGCTTGATGGCTACTGTGCAATCTCTGGGCTGGAGCAAATAACTGTACGCACTCATTGTTCCTTTATATTCCACTGGTAATGAATGTAAATTGGAAAATGGTTCTAAACTGCATGCACTGATGTTTTATAGGAATATTAAATTATAATTCCTGCTTTTCAATTCTCAAACGTTTTACTTTCTATGTGGATACTGTCCATAATCTTGCCTTTTCCATTCGCTCCCCAGTCTAATTTATAGTATTACTTCCAATTCATCCTCGTCCATCCGAATTTTCACACATATTATCTGCAAATCTTACAAGTCTCTTTAAGAATAATGACCCAAAGATAAAGCACCGCGCTTACAGCAGCAGTAGCTTGGTATCCAACAGCTTAAAATACATAGTAAAAACAAAGAGAACGTTACCTGCGCTCTGGCCTAAATCCCCATGTGCATTTAAACAAAATTGAGGCTCTTTAGTTTTATTCCAGTGGCCATTTGAATATATAAGCTCATCAGCTGGTGAACTGGTGAGCTTATATATTCAAATGGCCATTGGAATAAAACTAAAGAGCCTCCATTTTGTTTAAATGCACATGGGGATTTAGGCCAGAGCGCAGGTAACCTTCTTTGTTTTTACTCTTTAATAATAATGAGGTTAATCAATTTGTTACCATAACTCACCGTGATACTTTTTTTCTCTTCTTTTTTTCTCGCTTCCTTTGTATTTCCAGGCCTTTGAAGTGGCAGAGCGTGAGTTGGGTATCCCGGCTCTGCTCGATCCAGAAGACATGGTGTCCATGCAAGTTCCAGATCGTCTCAGTATTATGACCTATGTATCTCAGTATTATAACCATTTCCGTAATTCTAACCCAGGTAAGATGACAGTGGAGGAAACCTGCCACATTTAATTGTCTTCAGTATATCACCTTGTTTTCCTTTTTGTTTCCATATATATTAACTTTGTGACCAGTTTTTTTTTTTTTTTTACTTTAATATTATACATTGTGCAGAGCAGCAGAACATGTTGGCACTTTGCAAATATTCTATCTTCTTAAAATTTACTTCTACTGACCATTCTTCTTACTATAGGAACTCCTCAACTCAGGCAGACCTCTACTTCTGAGCCATCTCTCAAAACGCTCACTGAAGATGCCTCAACACAGGTATGGAAAAGCGTGATCTGGCAAAAATCTCCCTTGTTTAGGTTTTGATTTTGTAGTGCTGTCACAATCTTATTCATGTTCAGAATTTGTTTTGGCAGTTCATAAACACAGTGTAAAAAAAAAAAAATGAATGCTATTACTAGAAGGAAAGCAGAATAAACATAATGAGGATAAATGTTCAAATGACTAAAGCTGGCAACGTAACAACATCATAAAAAGAAAAACAAAAAAACAATCCTTCAGAGTTATTGAAAATGTGTAGCATTCCCTGTATTCCACAATAAGTATAAGGTTTTTAGCTTTTGTAATAAGCAGGTGTTCTCTCTGGTAGGTCTGGGCTCGTAGAGTAAACTTGCTTATTTCAACTTATTTGTTTCCTTTTGATAACTGTCCTAAGATTTATTTTGTTAGTCTCATAGTGGGATCCTTTGAATACCGCTTAATGCTTTTGGCAAAAAAATTGATTCCTTTGAAATGTACAACTTTTTTTTAAATCGGAGTATTGCTTTATAACTATATCATGCTTCCCTTTTTTTTTTTCTTTTCTTTTTTTTTTTTTTAAAGACATACAGACCATTCGATCCTGATAATAAACAGTTGTGAGTTTATTTCTGTTGTATGTGCAGTTTTTGCAGACATCACAAATTTGTGGTTTGCAATATTCCCATTAGTGGCTGCTTTATCCTGACCTATCCAGACAGACCATTTTAATGTTATACTTGTTTAATACATAATACCTTAGCAAGTATATGTTTGTAAAGTCTGTAATGTCGAAATCCACACTCCTCTGTTCTGGAACTGAATGCTCAATCTTGGCTCTCTGTCAGTCCTTGATATAAATAAAAGGCTTTGCAGCTTAGTGAAAATAGAGACAGGAGGAGAAACAGGAACTATTTAGTAGTGCATGTCTTGATTTTTTCCAGAATTGAACTGGAGTGAATTGTGAATTGCTAAATCGTTAATATACAATTTCAAAAAATACCCAGATGCCTAGACTTGGTACAGTAAGGTTTTAGCAACAGATTGCTTTCTTAACTGGGTGCCTACCGGGCTCCAGTACTCCTTTCTGCACTGGTGATGTTTTTTTTTTTATTTTAGTATGATTATGATGTTTTTTTGTTTATATTATTATTATTATTATTGGGTATTTTTTATACTATTATATTATTGTTATTATTATTTAGCACAAACATATTCAGCAGTGCCTACAATATTAATATGGGGATATAGCATGCCGCCTTTCCAACAATGAACTTTGAGTACAGTGTAGTTAGTTAATTAATTAAGCGACCACTAAGTGTTGAAACCTACAGAATTGGAAATGTACAAATGTACATTGTACATACAGCAACCATGTATATCTCACATAACATAATGAATATTGTACTAGTCAATGCTATTTTTTTTTTTTTTGCTTCATGCCCTGTGCTGAAATGGTTTATTACTGTGTTGATTGTAAAACCTTAATAAATGAAATAATATAGAATTTAAAAAAATAATACTCTGCATCACGAGAAAGGGAAACATTGAGTTAACACCTATTAAATGGGATTTTCAATGTGTTAGACACCATAATTTATCTAATTATGGTGTCATTTCCAGAGAAGCGAATCCTACTCTTGGAAGCATGTACTTAGTTAACTAAAAGCACAAAGCTGTATACTTTTTTCTGTAATTAAAGTATTTATTAGATTTTGTTGAACCAAGACAAGTCAATAATAATAAATGAATTTAACCTTGGTGAGGAGGTCACAGTCTAAATCTTAGGAATGTGATATTCCTGGCACTATGAAGTAATCAACGGTGGAATTTATAAGAGCAGAAATGAAGAGGAAGGAAGCGCTCCAGTATGCTGTGTAACAAGTGCTATCTCATTTATTGCAGAACAAAGATATTTAGCAAACGTTTCGGGCAACCAGCCCTTTTTCAGGACAATAGACACAGAGAAAGGACTTGCTGCCCGAAACGTTTGCTAACTGTATTTGTTCTTCAATAAATGTGTTAGCACTTGTTGCACAGCACACTGGAGCGCTTCCCTCCTTTTTTTTATTTCTGATTTTGTGTAACCACTGATGGAGCCACAGTGTGGCAGCCAGGTAGCCTTAGGCCTAGTATATGTGATTTCATTTATAAGAGCATGACTAATTACAATGTTATCTCCCTGTCCTTCTAACCTAGGATGCTGTTGATATCACCAACTCACCCTCTCGGATCTCCCTGAGCAGCACTTGCACCCTATGCCGTCAGCATGTGCATCTGGTCCAGAGATACTTAGCAGATGGTAAACTCTACCATCGTCAGTGCTTCAGGTATTTTTGTGTCCATGTCAATGATGTCCTATCACAAATGTGTGTAGTCTATATCTGTCTTTTGCTTTTTATAGACACACATGCATTTTATTGAATTATTCCATCACGTCATTATTATTTTTTTGTTTTATTCCATATTGTCCTCTTTAGCTCTTTTATGTGACTTTTTTTCTCCCATAACTTATAATGGCTGATGAAATAATTCTCTCTTTCTATTTCCTTCTTTAACCCATTCCCAGGTGTAAAGAATGCTCCAGTACCCTCCTTCCTGGTTCGTATCGTCCTGGCCCAGAGACGGGCACCTTTGTGTGCACACACCATCATCGAGCACGCCTTGGCACTAGCAGTCCTGAATCTGGACAGGATAACGCTGCACAAAAAACAGCAGCAAATCCTCCTCCCAAGCCTCGCACTCCCCCAAAGCCTCCACTTCCTAACAAACCTCAGATAGATACAGACCATGAAACAACGCCAGACTTACGACCAGTGCCAGCACCAAGAAGAACAAGTGACGTCATTCCTCAGCCATTACCTCGCTCACGTACCCCTGCAGAGCGAAGTCCAGCAAGACCGACATCTCTTATGAATGGTGAGGTGTTCAAGGTATTACGTAGATGAGCGAGAGTTTGATGGGGACTAAAAAGTGGTTCAACCCTTTTCTTTCTTTATTTTTTCCGGGACCATGTAGGTAGTCCTCAGACACAAACAACCACTCCACCAGTTCCTAAACCACGAGGCAGGCCAAGGTCCCATGATAGGTAAGTGCTTAACTCAGAGAAAGGTTTTGAGACATTCCTAGGATTCTTCATGTATAGAGAAAAAGTCCCATTTATTATGTATGATAAGTGGAACTAGGGCTCAGGAATGGACAGGTTTATGGGTTAAGAAGAAAAAAATATACACCAGAATGATAATTGCATATACAAGTGTTTTAAATTTTAGGAAACTTGAAGATGTATTTTTCTTCCTTTTTTTTCCTTTTCCTGTATAATGTATTAAAAAGCTGGCGGGGTTTACTTTTTGCATATGCACTCAAGCTCTAATTATCCATCTCTCCAACATGATGAAAAGCATGGAGAATTCAGTGCATTTTCTTGTTTAGGGAGGAAGAAGGGAAGAGGCAGAAAGACCCTCCTTGGATTGCTCTGGTACCTCCTACAGAGCCCAGGAGGAGGGCTGCTCCCCCTCCACCATCCTTGGCACAAAAGCCTGATGTTGGAGACAAGTCCACAGAGGAAGCAGGAGAAAAAAGCCCATCCTCAAAACCCACTGCCTATAATCCATTTGAAGAGGAGGAAGAGGAGGAAAATGGGATCAATGAAGATTCACTGAAACCGAACCACCCATGGTATGGAATCACTCCTACGAGCAGTCCCAAAACTCACAAACGGCCAGCACCTAAAGCTCCTAATGCTTCCCCTCTAGGTAAGAAACCGCAGGTTATTTGATTATCTCCTGCAGTAAGTTTTTTTTGGATTTCTGCTATTTTGTTCTGGTCATGCCGAGTATGATGTATTTAGCAGTCCACTGGTCTATATTAATATAATTTTACTTAATGACTTTATGATTATATTGTGTGTTCATATTCTCTTATTCTCTAAAACAAAGCAAATTGATTAGCTATGCCTCATTTTAATTCTCTTTTTCAAGATAGGACTGACTAATACTAGCCACATTTCTATATTGGTAACTTCACTTGCTTGTTTTAGGAAGGGAAGAACTTCCTCTGTTTGCAGCTGCTCAACTAAGGGTTAAAGGACCACTATAGGCACCCAGACCACTTCAGCTTAATGAAGTGATCTGGGTGCCAGGTCCATCTAGGGCTAACCCTGCCCGCTGTAAACATAGCAGTTTCAGAGAAACTGGGATTTTCAATGTGTTAGACACCATAATTGATCTAATTATGTTGTAATTTCCAGAGAAGCGAATCCTGCTCTTGGAAGCATGTTAATGGGTTAATCCAGCCTCTAGTGGCTGTCTCACTGACAGCCGCTAGAGGCGCTTCCGCGCTTCTCACTGTGATTTTTACAGTGAGAAGACGCCTGCGTCCATAGGAAAGCATTAAGAATGCTTTCCTATGGACTGGCTGAATGCACGCGCAGCTCTTGTTGCGCATTCAGCCGATGACGGCCAAAGGAAGAGGAGTGTCCCCAGCGCCGAGGGAGCCCGGCACTGGAGAAAGGTAAGTGTTTAACCCCCTTCCTCTCCATTCAGCCTGGCAGGAGTGGGACCCTGAGGATGGGGGCACCCTCAGAGCACTATAGTGCCAGGAAAACAAGTTTGTTTTCCTGGCACTATAGTGGTCCTTTAAATCCCATCCTTTTATCATAGGATAGAATTTTCTCACCAGGAAACCTTCAACTGTACTGATCAAAGGATGGGTTGGGGATTTTAGCATTGCTCTCTAGAAGTTCTAAATTGGTACAATTTGAAATTTAGTTTAGCAATTTTTTTAATCTGTGCATATTAGCTTGTTTTTGTTTTTTAATCTATCAGATATTCATTTATTCATAAAACATATATATATATTTAAATTTACGTTAACATTTGGATTTGCTAATATGCAATATGATGTGATGATATACTCTATGAATCAGGGGACTATACAAGGTCAACAAATATTTGTAGTGTTTCTTGTGTGTCTAGCATTTGTTTGCTTGTCTATTTACCTCTTTTTACTTTCTTGATTGGCGTTGTTTCTGCTTTACCCATATAAGTCTGTGGTGGTCAGTGGAATATAATGCATGTAATTATCTGATTAGACATGGCAGTCTGGAGTCTGTGCTGTAATTGTTGGGTGTGTTGCGTTTGTGTGTGTGTGTGTATACTCCATGTGGCTCCACTGCATTGGTGAGCTAAGATGTTTTCAATGCAACTAGCATTGTTCCAGCCCTTCAGCGAAACTCTTAATTCTGGCTTTTTATTAAACTTTTTAAATATCATTAATGGCACACGCCACCCTTGCTCCTAATATTTATTATGGCACTTGAGCCATTAGTACAACATATTAAATAGGACACCAAAATTAGAGGCCTTCAGACTGCAGGAGAACAAAAAGTGACACAATTTGCAGCTGATTATATATTATATATTTGTATTTATAACTAAGCCAGATACAGCTGTCCTTCAACTGAAAGCCCTGCTATTTGAATATGGTATGGTATTATAAAAACAATAATGCTAAAACTCTCAAGCTCTCCCTGTTGGGATGGATAATAAGACAAACTTTGTCCACTAGCTCCAAATGCAATTGGAGCAAAACCTCCCTGGCAAAAAAAAATCCAAGCGCCTTGTTCCGTGACAATCTTATCCCTTTATTACGCAAATTGGATCAACATTTCAAATCGTGGGGTGGCCTTGAGGTGTTGTGGCTAGGTTGGATAGGTAACCAAGTTAACATCACCATTTCCTATGTTGAGTTTGGCTCCCATTCATACACTATGGGTCATAACCCTGGATCTATGACTTGGTGTGTAGAGATCAAGTCGTTCCCTCAACTTCAAGAGGAGTTCACTCTCCCAGAATGAGAACTCTTTACATATCTTTAAATTAAGAACATTCTGGGGGGCGGAGCCTAGCATCCAGGCTGAGCGGTTGTGCTGAACCTCAGCTCCTGCTTACACCAGTATACTTTGGGGGTAACCCCCCAAAAAACAGCGCAATTGCTCACTGGAGTGGAGCTATCATGATGGGGACACTCGGGGGAATCCATAGAATCCAAGAACAAGCGTGTAACATCCCGGGAACCCCACATTGTATCCTGAGGCCTAACGGGAATCGAGTGTTGGGGAGACGGCCGCTGCCCACACTAACAGTCCTGAACATGGATCCCTCAGGGCTCTCACCTCCTACCCCCCCCCCCCCCCTCCGATGGGGGTCATCTCGGCCCACACCAAGCGACGGGAGTAACAGATATGAGCAGAACCTACAAACCGATGAACGGCAATACCAAGGCAGCATAGCACATGGCGCGCCTAAAATGGCGGCAGCAGGAGTACCATGCGACTTAACGTTCTTACCTGAGCTGGAGGGCTCCTGCAACATCCAGCAGCGTCTAGATGCCTAGATGCCATCTTTGCCCGATTCTGGCGCAAGCTATGGAGAAGGATGAAAACGCCTAAGGCAAACCTGCAAACCCTGCCATATCAGGGTAAGCTGACCGGGGAGCAAGGAGAGCAGAGTAAGATTCTACCGATAGCACACAGGACTGGAGCTGTGGTCGGGGGGAAGAGGCGCCCTACTCTGGGCAAAGCGACGTACCCCAAGCTCACCACACACACACATGCGGCGACGGAACATCGTCAGCCTCCACTGCACCCAAAAGGGGAATGCCTCGAACTCACCGAGCTCTCGAGTCAGTGGTAAGAAGATGCCACCCTCTACAAAGGCCTGGGGCTGGAGGGGGTCCTCGCCCTGGGTTCGCCGCTCCACCATCCTGTGCCATCTCGCCCCGGATGGCGGCTTGCCACGAACCGGCATGGGCTGAAAGAGACTGGTCTGCAATCCCACAGTCCACTTTAAACCTAGCCGCTTATGTTATGTCTTAATTTCTAACTGCCAGAACTCCCTATAGTCTTTTTTGCAGATTACAGGCAGATTACATTGGCTACTGCTGATCCCCTGACACCAGAGAAGGGAATGTAGAAAAGTACCCCTTACTAGCACTACCCTTATGTTTAAGCCTACACCTCTCGTTACAATATAAAAATGTGCACTGTATCTATATTGCTATGCCCTAAGAAGTCAATGTTTCTAACCATAACAATTGCATATGCTGTCGGGACACTGCAAAATCGTATGTACCTGTTTGCTCTCTTTATTCATCAGCAACATGTACTAACCTGTCTATACAGTCATTATTGCATGCATACATTAATGTTAGAACTGTATTAAGCTTAACTAATACCTCTCAATCGACTAATCTCATATCCTGTCTAAAAAACATGGCACAACATGCTCGCATATTGCAGATCCACTAGCTTAACTTACAAAGCATCATAGCATTTTATGTACCTAATTTGCTTAGAAGTAAGCCTGTTTAATTTTCTATTATTTTACTATTTTTCTTATTTTAGTATTTCTCAATAGTTATTATACGTAGAGAGGCCTCTCACACTAACTAACCTACCTTTTCCATAGTAAGCACTCACTCTCTATTAGACCGCAATATTTCACCCAGTATTTCTAGAAAAGTTCCTGCCAACAAGCATGTTATGCATGGATCGGTTAGACAGGAACGCTAAATCTGTTTGTTATATAAAAATTGTGCTGATCTTTCCACATGCTGACCAACTGTTAACATATATCTGGTTATATACTTGTCAAAGCTGTTGGGGCATGACAAGCCCTCTTGTTATACTGTCATGCACTACAAAAATAAAGAATTAAAAAAAAAATTAAGAACATTCTTCTAACCCATAATATACAGGGATTTGCCTCCTCTAACCTCTTCCATTTGGTGTGAGATGCTCAGAGAACAAAGCTGTCCAAAAGGCACTATCCCTTTGTTATAAATCAATTACATGCTCGGTTGGTGAATCTAAGTTACCTTATATGATCAAATGGTAACAGGACATAAAACAATTTCCCCAAAGCCATTGGCTACACGCAAAAAATAAATCACACTTTTAACTTGAAGGAGTCTCTCTCAATGGGAAGTGTATTGTAAAATTCCTATGAGATAGTATTATGTGCCCCAGCACTTAGCCCCGATATATCCAGGAAGTTCTCCTGAGGGTTGACTTTGCCAGAATGAACAGGTAATTTTAAAGTACATATTCTGGGATTGCTCCCAGTTACAATCCTTCTAGAAGCAGATTCATGAACTTAACTTTAGTTACAAAGCTCCATCTCACATTTCTACCCTGAAAGTCTACTATTACATTTATTTCCAGTGGAAATGTCATCGCCTTCTATTCATTTGGTCATCCTCTAAGGTCAGCATAGCAAGCAATTTGAAAAGCTCCACCCCTCCACATTTAGAAGCCATTTTTACAGTAAGGCACATAGATTGATGGCGTGGGAGTGTGTGCATTCTGTGATACTGGCAGGGTGGGCCCGAGCAAGGTCTTCATATCTGGGTAATACACCAAACTGACCTTTTCATATACAATAACACTTTAAATGTGTTTCGTACATCTAAATCCATGAGATAAAAAATGTCCCAACTGTAAGAAAGGTCACCAAATCCTTTATTTACCTCTATTAATCTTTATTTCTATTTTCTGATGGTAAAAGATGGTAATTAGCATACCATTCATGGTATCATATGGGTATTATGCACACAACTTCAGATCTTTTCTAGGTCACATTCAAGCTACATGTACACTCTTGTGTATATGAAAAATATTGCATGTACAATGATATACAAAATATTATACCACTGCTTTCTATATTGTAATTGTTGATATTATTTTGTAATATGGCCTTTATTCTTTTTGATACCATATATGCAAATATCTGTCAATGTATATGCAAAATCTTTAAGAAATGTTATACATTTGGCGAAAATAAACGATGCAGTGTGGGCATAAAAAAAAATACTGCATTTAACATTAGCTTGGCATATGATTGTTGAACAGTTCCTCTAGAAAAATATCTGGGTCAAGCCCCTAAAGTGGTAATTACTAGACTAGAAAAACCGGCAACAATTCCTGTGGAAGATTAAAAAGTATTAAAGGATGAAGTGAATAGGAGGGCACAGAGTTCCATGAGAAGAGCATTTCTCAATTAAGTGGAACAATGTAAGCAAATTTCCGCAGCGGCTAAAGTCTGGAACACTTTGTTAACATGAATCAAAGAAGCAATTGGATAAATGTCTCCATAGAGGAGATTGAGACCGATGTTGAAAGAATAGATATATTGCTTTGTTTTTTTTTTCATGGGATGCTCTGCTACTTGGCAAACAGGAATAAGGACCTTGCGACAGTAGACCATTGAACTTTAGGACGTCATATCTGAGCAACAGATAAATTGTAGCTGAATAGCCTCTCTATATGTTTAAATAAGGAGTCTGTTCTGGCGTTCATCTCAATGGACCTATAAATAGGGTGACAGGATTTAAAAGGTGTTACCCAATGATAAGCCGTAACCATGAGGCTAGTTATTAAGTAATTTTGTAGTTGCGTGGCTTTTGTATTCTCCGACTAAGAGACGTTCAGATTACAGATCCTGTGGAGATAAATGTAGATCACACTTTATATATACAGAAAAACGAACATATCTCTCTTCTCTGCCATCAAAACATTATTGTTAAGAGGAACAATTGTTGTAGATATGCAGGTGACAGGCACAGGAAATAGTAAGAGGAGGATATTAATTTCAGTTTTGGTTGGTCTTTGCAATATTGCATTCTGTTGAATGGAAATTTTCTTTTGTGTCATAATTTGTTACTATAAATATTGCTGAAATTGTAACTGAAAGAAGTGATAGAAGCCAGTTATTGGGTTAAGGAGGACTGGAACCCTAATCTAGGAATTTTCTAATTCTCAAACCAGGTGAGACATTTAGACCAATCCTTTGCCAGTAACTTCCTATGACTCCAAATTATAGGTACATTTCCGTGTGGAATTAAGATTAAGTTCTGCCAAATGGGCATCTTCATTTTGGGATAATCCTTGAAACCTAAAGGTACAAAATATCTCTGAGCCAGCAAGTCTATGTAGTGTAGGTCCCTGTACCCCAGTGTTCCTTTTCCCTCCCCTCCCCTGTCCCTTAGTGCCATCCCTTGTTCATCTCTCTCCCTCTCTCCCCCCTAGTGTTCTTTCCCCCCCCCCTGTCCCAGAGTGTTCTTTCCACCCCCTCCCCCAGTGTTCTTCTCCCCCGGCCTTCCCTGTCTCAGTGTTTTTTCCTTCTCCTCCCCTGTCCCATAGTGTTCTTTCCTTCCTCTCCCCTGTCTTATAGTGTTCTTTCCTTCTCCCCCCATCCCATAGTGTTCTTTCCTTCTCCCCCTCCCCTTTCCCATAGTGTTTTTCCTTCTCCCCCACCATCCCATAGTGTATTTTCCTTCTCTCCCCCGTCCCATAGTGTATTTTCCTTCTCCCCACCCCTCCCCCATCCCATAGTGTTTTTTTCTTTTACCCCCTCCCCTGTCCCATAGTGTTTTAGCCATCTCTACCCCCTCCCCTGTCCCATAGTGTTTTTCCTTCTCCCCCCTCCCCCGTCCCATAGTGTTTTTTACTTTTACCCCCTCCCCTGTCCCATAGTGTTTTTCCTTCTCCCCCTCTCCCCTGTCTCATAGTGTTTTTTCCTCCCCTCCCCCGTCCCATAGTGTTTTTTTTTTCTTTTACCCCCTCCCCCGTCCCATAGTGTTTTTTTTTTTTTCTTTTACCCCCTCCCCTGTCCCATAGTGTTTTAGCCATCTCTACCCCTCCCCTGTCCCATAGTGTTTTTTTCCTTCTCCCCCTCTCCCCTGTCCCATAGTGTTTTTCCTTCCCCCCCTCTCCCCTGTCCCATAGTGTTTTTTTCTTCTCCCCCTCTCCCCTGTCTCAGTGTTTTTTTCCTCCCCCCCGTCCCATAGTGTTTTTTTTCTTCTCCCCCCCTCCCCCGTCCCATAGTGTTTTTTTTTCTTTTACCCCCTCCCCTGTCCCATAGTGTTTTAGCCATCTCTACCCCTCCCCTGTCCCATAGTGTTTTTTCATTCTCCCCCTCTCCCCTGTCCCATAGTGTTTTTTTCTTCTCCCCCTCTCCCCTGTCTCATAGTGTTTTTTTCCTCCCCCCCCGTCCCATAGTGTTTTTTTTCTTCTCCCCCCCTCCCCGTCCCATAGTGGGTTTTTTTTTTCTTTTACCCCCTCCCCTGTCCCATAGTGTTTTAGCCATCTCTACCCCTCCCCTGTCCCATAGTGTTTTTTCATTCTCCCCCTCTCCCCTGTCCCATAGTGTTTTTCCTTCTCCCCCCTCCCCTGTCCCATAGTGTTTTTTTCCTTCTCGCCGTCCCCGTCCCATAGTGTTCTTTCCTTCTCCCCCCCCCTCCCCTGTCCCATAGTGTTCTTTCTTTCTTTCTTTTTGTAATGGCGCAAGCCAGATAAAATTTGTTTGTGTCCTCCCTAGTAGATATTAAGTGTTGAACACATACATTTATTTATTTTTGTCCTTTCTTATGCGTGATTTTTGCACTCAATTTCAGTCTTATTCAAAGTGTCCACTACCTGCAATTAATTTTATTACAGGATGCCAAATAATTATGCATAGTTTTAGTCACCATCACTCTTTTATTAATCCCAGCCAGGCATACAAAGTTCACAGATCTCATAGGCCAACATTTAACGCTGCTTTACGTTGGATTTAATATGTAATAATTAGATGTGGTCTTAGGAAAATTCTGGATTAGATGTGCAGAACAGAAGGCAAATAGAAGGCAAATTCCTTATCAATGTCTGTATTGCACATTCTAAGTTTTAACACTTTTGTTTTTTTCCATTTGGCTCTGGAGCTTAAAATGCGCTGATTTCAGTGTTGAGTTCTATTCCGGCATGATATTTTGAATACCATTTCTTAATTCAAGTGGATAAGAAACCCAAGACCTGTAATCTAGTGCCAGGCCAGCATCAGCATCTTGTTCTATTGGGAACATCAATTTAAACCACTCCAAACATTTGACATGAAGTTTCTGTCTTTTAAAACTAACTTCATGCTGACCGTTAAAACAGTCAAACATTTGGGGGGTAGTGGGCTGTAAAAGAGCCGTACTTGATTTTTCACAAAGATAAGCAGAGTCCTTTACCAAAGTGAGAATTCAAAGTGAATTAAAAATTTTAGGTTATTTTTGTCAGTCCTTTGTTCTTATAAACTGTTCTTGGGGTATCTCTTATTCTAAAGGGTAATCCACACATGGATCCCTTGCTCAACCTGCCACCTCACTGACAAGACCCAAAATCATCTAGATTTTCCATATATAGGGAACCTGTTTCATTTTACTTGGGATTGCTTTTGTGGATGGTATCAGTCTGATATTCAAATGGCATAGTTTCCCCATATTATGGCCCAAGTTGAGCCACAATGTTTTAGAGAGAATAGGAATTAACCAAAGGGTTCTCATTGTTTTCATAAATTCATAAATAAAGCTACATTAGTGTTTTCCCACTTTTGATGGAAACTAAACAGGTGATTCCTTTGTATGATATTCTATCTTCACAAATCTGAGGCCAGAAGGAACTCACATGTAGTGACATAATTATCGTTGGATTATCATCATCATACTTAAATGGGCAGTGTCCCCGTCTCCTTAACCTTGGACATATAGAAACGTCCATGTTTGCATTACAGGGTTAAGACTGCTCTGGTGGATGTCTACCAAATAGCCACTAGAGGAGCTTCCTATAGTTTCACGGAGTTTCCGGAGTGTCTTTTGGTGCTGGAAATGGGTAAGTATTCACACGTTAATTGGTCTGGAAATGGGGTGGGACATTGTAGAATTTTTGTAATCATTAGGGCAACAGGATATTCATTGCATCAGTGTATCTGCTTCTGAACCATTTATCAATCTTTTATAGTACGGATATCTTCTTATTTACTGCCACTTGACAGCAAATCACCTTCTGTACACCCAGTAAACATGAGGTTAATGAGGTTAACTCCTATGTAGTTACCATGCTACTTGTATAATATTAGGCTTACTGTGTGCAGGGCCGGTGCAAGGATTTTTGCCGCCCTAGGCAAAACAAATTTTGCCGCCCCCCATATGTCCAGCCCACCATGTGACATCACAATGCCCCGCCCATATGCTCTGCCATATGGGCCAACGCCAGTCTTCACAAAGTGTCTTATCTGAAAATACAGTGTGTTTACATTAAAAAGCCTACAGGCACAGGCTATAGACACCAGAACCACTACATTATGCTGTAGTGCTTCTGGTGACTATAGTATCCATTTAATGTGAGGTAAATGAGAGATTAGTGCCACTAATAATATATTGGATTGCCTACTTACCACCAGATGAGGACAAGAGGCTGATGATGGGCTCAGTCTGGCTCCACAGGTCTGGTGTAGAAGAGGCTCTCTGGAGACTGTTTTTAACAGTGCTCACAACAATTAACGAACAGGAAGCAGCTCCATTTTTTAGGGCCCCTTACACAGCTCAAGGTCTGGGCCCCCAGGGGGCATACGCCTACAATGCCCACCCATAAATCCACCTACATGGCCCATCCATGAGTTGGGGATGTTTTATGTGTGCAATTTGTGTAAGGGATGTAGTGTGTTTATAGGGGATGTAGTGTGTGTTTGCGTGTAAGGAATGCATTGTATGTTTCTGTGTGTGTGTGTGTGTGTGTGTAAGGGGTGCAAGGTTTGTTTCTGTGTATGTAATTGAATGCAGTGTGTGTCTGTAAGGGGTGCATTAATTATGTAAGAGAACGTAAGGGATGAATTGTGTGTTTCGGGTGTGTCTGTGTGTGAGTAGGAATGCATTGTATGTTTCTGTGTGTGTGTGGGGGGGATGCATTGTGTATGTGTGTAGTGTAAAAGAGAGGGTTTGTGGGGTAGGATAGGGACTGAGATGGGAACAGCTTTCTTTTTTAAAAAAAAATTCATAGTGCTCTCCCCTCAATTATTGATTTCCCCTTCCCTTCTGTCCCTCCGTGTTCTCCCCTTCTGTCACTTAGTGCTCTCCCTTGGCCCCCTGTCCCTCTGCAGTCCCCCTTGGTGGTCTTCTCACTCCCCCCTCCCCCCTTAGTGGTCCTCCCTCTCCCAAACCCCTTAGTAGACCTTCCCCTACTCCCCCCACCCCCTTAGTGGTAATCACCCTCCTCCCCTCTCCTTAGTAGTCCTCCCTCCTTACCCCCCTTTGGTGGTCCTTCCCCCCCTTAGTGGTCCTTATCCCCCCTCCCCTAGTGGTCCTTATCCCCCCCAACCTCCCATAGTGGTCCTTATCCCCCCTCCCTCCCCTAGTGGTCCTTATCCCCCCTCCCCTAGTCGTCCTTATCCCCCCCTCCCCTAGTGGTCCTTATCCCCCCCTCTCCTAGTGGTCCTTATACCCCCCCCTCCCCTAGTGGTCCTTATACCCCCCCCTCCCCTAGTGGTTCTTATACCCCCCCCCTCCCTTAGTGGTCCTTATACCCCCCCCCCCCCTCCCTTAGTGGTCCTTATACCCCCCCTCCCTTAGTGGTCCTTATACCCCCCCCTCCCTTAGTGGTCCTTATACCCCCTCCCCCCTTTAGTGGTCCTTATACCCCCCCTCCCTTAGTGGTCCTTATACCCCCCCTTAGTGGTCCTTATACCCCCCTCCTCCCTTAGTGGTCCTTATACCCCCCCCTCCTCCCTTAGTGGTCCTTATACCCCCCCCACTCCTCCCTTAGTGGTCCTTATACCCCCCCTCCTCCCTTAGTGGTCCTTAACCCCCCCTCCCCCTCCCCTTAGTGGTCCTTAAACCCACCCCCCACCTCGTAGTCCTTAAACACCCCCCTCGTGGTCCTTAAACCCCCCCTCCCCCTCCCCTTAGTGGTCCTTAAACCCCCCTCCCCCCCCTTAGTGGTCCTTAACCCCCCCCCCCTTAGTGGTCCTTACCCTCCCCTCCTGCCCATGTAGCGTGGTCGGGCGACGCGGAACGCGGGACAGGAACCTTTGTTTCCTGTACCCGGCCGCCGGCGGAATGACAGGAAATGCTCACTGAGTGAGCATTTCCTGTCATTCTGCCGGCGGCCGGGTACAGGAAACAAAGGTTCCTGTCCCGCGTTCCGCGCCACCCGGCCACGCTACATGGAGAGACCAGCAGGAGGGAGCGCTCTGCGCTTCCCTCCTGCCGGTCATAAACCCGGCCGCCCTCCAGGCAGCAGTGCTGCGCCGCCTGGGGCTTGCTAAAGCGCTCAGGCGGCGCAGCATGAGGAGGCGCAGCGGGGACAGGGATCCGGCGCCCCCTGGTAAGTTGCGCCCTAGGCGGCTGCCTAGGTCACCTTACAGGTGGCGCCGGCCCTGAGACTGTGTGTTTAGAGGTGATGCACCACTTTATTAGAATGTGTGTTGGCATAGCAACTGAAGGGAAGAAAGCACACAAATGGAGAGAGCAAAGTATGTGTAAAGAAATGTACTGTCTGCATTAATGGCAGTTGGGATTTAAGGTCTTGTACAAACACTGCTTTGCTCCAAATAAACAGCATTTATGGTTTCCTAATGGAAACCCCATCTTCTAGAACCATGAGATCCTAAAGGCATCTATAGAATATAAAGAGTGAAAGGTTCCACCAATTTGTACTCTGGGGAAACTCTCAGATTCCTTGAGGAATACGTTTTTGCGTCTACGTGTAAATTGTGATACATCTTTTGAGTCTTGCACTCCAGGTTTTACTGGCAGCTAAAACCTCCATTTAAGTTTGGAAACAAGGAATGGTCACGTTTGGAGACAACAATCAAGTAGCTTATGGGACAGAAATGGAGGAGATGTATTGGATGGACAATTAGCTTTTTTCCTTTTATAGATTAGGCTCCACCTTGTTTTGAGAGAAATCAGACTGTCCCATTCTTATGCAAATCCTCTTTCCACATCGCTCTTTCCCTTTTGGGATGACAGCCGTTTTGTCACTTTAGGCCTTCCACATGGAGTGAATGTTTGACATATGTAATAAGGTATAAACCATCGGTTTATTAAGGAAGTTTTAATAATTTTTCTTTTGCAGCTATCTTACTATGTTTTTGTTTTCTGTTGCCACATATAACTTTTTTGCTTTTCCTGTTTCATATGGTATATGGCCTTTTTAAAAAAAAAAAATTTTTAAAGAACGTTTTACATTTCTTGGTATTAATACTGAATTGTTCTGCTTTCTTTTCTCTAAAGCACGACACTCTGGCCTTCTGACTTCTCGTCTATCTCATTCAGAGCCTCCATCAGGCAGTCCATCTCCAGCTCTTAGCACAGAGAGCCTTCCCACTGAGTCATCAAATGGAAACCATGAACTTGAAACTGTGCCAAAAAGCTCCTCAGAACCAACCATCCACTCACCCACAAAATCTGGACCACCAGATGTGGAGAGTCCACCTTGCCTTAACGTGCCTACTGACAGCCCCGCTCCCAATGATCTGTCCACCAACACCAGCCTCTCTTCATCAAGTGACCTAGTGAATACAAACGAGGTAGTGGCCAGCCCATCTCCAGAGAAAATAAACTCATCCAATGAGAGCCTAAGAGCTAGCCCCAGTCGACCAGCCCCCCAACCCCCTAATGTATCCAGCCATGATCCTGACCCAATAGAAGGTACAACTCTTTCTCCAGAAGCCAAACATCCAGCAAAAGTGAGTCATACTTTCAGAAATAACACAAATATATTAGATTGAATATTTCACAGTTAATTAGCTGTTTTTGTATATTGTTTGTTAGTAACTTTTATTGGTATAAGCAATTCAGAACAAGATGTAATGATTGTTTACAAACTTTAGAGCCATGCTTTCTGATGCACGTCATATGAAATTTTATTTTAATTTGTTGTTGACCATATAGACTCCTGTCCAAATATGGCAATAATGACATTTCCTACTTGATTCTATCAGTGAATGGCATCCTTTTGGCCTATTGATGTTGGCACATCTTATATAGGTTTAGTAACTTTTCTAGTCTGCTTGTAAATGAAAACCCAGTACTTTAACATAAAATAAAAACTTGTTTCACTATATAAATTCTTACTAACAATTTATAATAATCACTTTTTACATTCTAGTCAATGTGCAAAGAGAATCCATTCAACAGAAAACCATCGCCCATCACCTCTCCCACCAGAACCAGTAGTCAGAAAGGCCCCAAACCAGCGCGTCCACCCGCACCAGGACATGGTTTTCCTCTCATCAAGCGTAAGGTACGATGGAGCTTGGCATTCACATTGTGTGCTGTGAGTTGCCATTGGCACATAAATAATCCAATTAACTTTATCAAATTTGTTTAAAACATTTATTTTGAGCTACAGAGATCTCTTGCTCAAGAGATATAATTACAAAATAACTTAGCAGAAATTATAGGTACGTAAAAATTGCTCCGGTCACACAGTGACGTAACTGTGAAATGAATACTGAATTTTGTTTGGGTTATTTACAGCCTATTTCTAAACAGTAAATGAACATAATTTCTGTCCTTTCATTTTGTCCAGTACCTTAACATCATCTGTCTGGTGTTTACAGGTTCAGGCTGATGACTACATCCCAGAAGATGAGATTCAGATGGAGATGGAACAAATAGAATTGCGACTGGATGAACTGGAGCGGCGAGGTGTTGTGCTGGAACAAAGGCTCCGCAAACTGCAGAATGGTGAGTGAATCATTGAATCTTGGCAGAATTGGTTTTGGGAAGTGCAGATAAATGAACAATTTTGTGACTGTTCCTTCGTCCCACAGAGAGCGAAGAAGACAGTTTACTGGTCGATTGGTTCAAGTTAATTCAGGAGAAACATACTTTAGTGCGTAGAGAATCAGAGCTTGTATACACGTGAGTATCTACTTATTTCATAATCCTTTGACATGCGTTTCCCCTGCTCAAGATGTTTACATTTATTTTTATTATTTTTAAAGTCCGGAGACACTTGTATTCAAAGAGTGAAAAGCTGATCAATAAATTGCAAGTCTTGTTGCTACACCTGGAGAAGATACCTACTATTGTCCTATTTGAAAGTGTAATTTCTCAATATAATTTCAGATGGAAATCTTTAGAATTGTACTATTTGTTGAGCTTTTTTGTTCCTGTAATGTTGATTGTTTATGATGAAGTATTTTACTTGGGGATATTAGGCAGTTCCACGTTGTAGACTTGAAACAAGCCTACAACATTTTTGCTCTTCTCCTTTCTCAGTAACCTCAACGATATACTTAGTTCTGTCTTCTAATAAAGAAGTAGTGTTGTGAATAATAATCTCACTATCTCAATGGCTGAAGTTCTCAACCTGAATCACTGTGCTATGTGTCCATTATCTTGTCTCCATCTCCATACATCCAGGTCCAAGCAGCAGAGTCTTGAACAGCGGCAGGCCGATGTAGAATATGAACTGCGTTGCCTTCTAAACAAGCCAGGTAAAACTGGGGTTATGGTTTACAAGCAAGCAGGTGAATGAGAAGGACAGTGTCAGAATTATAGTTGATCCAGCACGCAGAATAGTATATAACCTAGGAATAAGGATAACGTCTAACTGGACCTTAGAATGGCCGGACTTAACGTACCTGAGAATAGTCAAAATACTTGCCGAGGTCAGGGACACAGAAAGAGACACAACGATGAGGAAAGCCAGAAGTCAAAGATACCAGAAATCAGGTTGCACTATTGAACTGGTCTATGTTCGGAAGAATTCTCCCAAACGTAGACCTGCTTTATAGCACATGCTTGAAACCGTTTTTCCCTGAAATAAGAAATCCCCTGAAAAAAGGCTCTAATGTGTTTTTCAGGGGAAAAATGAATACAAGACCCGGTCTTATTTTCGGGGAAACACCGTAATTTTGAACTTTTATATTTTACTTGAAGGGCAACCGATATGGTGATGATTTTTGTATAATTTTTTTTTATTTATTTTTTAAGGCTATCACTTTGATAGCTGATCCATTGTCACATTGCTTGTGTGTCCACCCTTCAATTCATTCAAACAGCCTCAAGTGTATTGCTTTCAGGACACCTTGCTATGCATAAAGGGGTCACCATGTGATGGTCCTTGTTAATTCTCCATAATTCCTGATTTAGGATATAATGGAATTAGAAAAAGTGGAGAGGAGGGCTACAAAATTATTAAAAGCAATGGAACATTTTAGTTAAGAAATTTAAATCTATTTAGTTTAGAAAAAACGCACCTCAGAGGGGATATGATAGCATTACACAAATATATCCAGGGCCAATACAAACCATTGTCTGGAAATCTATTCACAAACTGGGCTATACATAGGACCCAAGGTCACGTGTTTAAACTGGAAGAAAGGAGATTTAGTCTAAGGCAAAGAAAATCGTTTGTTACGGTAAAAACAATAAGGATGGTGCAATTCTTTACCTGGAGAGGTGGTTCTATCAGAGTCTGTACAGATGTGTATACAGAAACTGGCTGCATATTTGCAAAAACATAACATTTAGGGATATCATTTTTAATTTGTGTCAGTTATTTTAGTGTTTTTTTGTGTGCTGTTTCTAATATCTATACTTTTTCTATATATTTTTCTCAATCTGATATAAATAAACATTTGTTTTTCATTTTTATTGAGCAGCGGTTGTTTCAATGTAATTTTTCACTAAGCCAGAATTTTGCTAGTTAGCACCTTTTCTATGGTCATGCGACTTTAGATTGTGCCTTCAATCTATTCAAAGCTTTTCATAGCAAATTAATATTTTCCAAACCAGTTTAATTTATTATAGGAGATATTCCTACCTGTTTACCATTTACATATTTGTTCCTATTGACTGTTTCCATAGAAAAGGATTGGATAGACGAGGACAAGGAGCGGGAGCAAGTGCTGATGCAGGAGCTTGTGACGCTTATTGAGCAGAGAAACGCTATTGTCAAGTGCTTGGATGAAGACAGACAGAGGTACATACATTGTTGGTTCAGACAAGCTTATCATTTGAATTACTGGCAATTAGAATGGGATCATTTTGTATTGATGGTGACTGGTCCATGAGTTTTTAGAAAAGATGACTAGCATTTCTCCAACATGTGTCCTCAACATGTGGGGAAAATTTTTTACAGTCTGCAGAAAACCCTACACAATAATACAGTGTTTTATGTATTATTTACTGCACAGGGGGTTACACTCCAACCAACTTTTCCATTAACTCACCAAATATTTAGATCCTTCAAAGTTGACTCCCCTAACTTTGTGGCACTTTATAAAAGTACAGCCAATCCATCAAACCCTCAATGTGACCTCTGACTCTCACAATAGTTTTTGTCGTATGGAATCCCATACCACATTGTAGTGTCTGCCAATATAATCCATTATTGATGAAAAAAAAATTATGATCGTTTTCAGAGATTCATGGTGTGCCTCACTTTTGTTGTGTAGGACCAGCAGAAACTAGATAGAAGTCCATTATTGTCAGAACAAGTAAATCCCTATGATTATTTTTGTTCATCATAGTCATTCTCTTTTCTTTGCAGGGAGGAGGAGGAAGATAAATTGTTGGAAGCCATGATCCAGAAGAAAGGTAAATTCCAGTATGTGAGATGTGTGTAACTCTCCGTATACAGTATGTGTTGAGGCATTCTGGAATATTTCAGGGAGTGTCGGTGACTCATGTTTAAGTAGACCTTGAGTCAGAGAAATAATCATTTTGATAATTTTGATCCTGCCCTTTCATATTTTGATTGTATTTAACATTTTAAGTATTCTTAAATTCTCATTAATTTTTATATATGTTAAACCCCACTCTAACATGTTCATTCTATGTCTGATCTGCTTATCCCATATTTTTTATCTACATTTCCCTCTTGCCGCTGGGTATTTCACAATCTCTAATATCCCATATTAATTCTAAGAATTCTGTCTGGTTTTTAACATCTGACTTCTTCTCCTCTGTGTTCGAACTGTTTTCCCTATGTAGTCTCTTCTCACCACCCACTCACTCAAGTCGGTGGTCAAATTTCCTTCCTGATTCCGCCCACTTTTTCAGGCTCTACGCTTTTTCTCTCAGATTTCCATGCAGATACTCACAAAAAAAGAAAAGGAAAATTCAAACCTATGAAAGTTCTCAAGCTCCTCTCTCCAAAACAAGACTCCAAAACAAAAAGCCCAAAGTTTAAAACCAGAGAACCGTTGGAGGAAGCCAAAAGGTAGATGAGGCCACCAGCGGAAGATAGGATGGACAGATGGCCATATTTGCACCATTCCTGGCTTCTTTCTGTTCTATGACAGACTGTGATGCTTTTCTGCTGCATTACAAAGCAGGCTTCTTATATGCCATAAGGTTGATTACCAGCTTAACACATTAACCCGTCTGTCAGAGAGTTTGCTTTAGTAGACACTGTAGTAAAGGACCGAGGCTGTAAGGAGTCGATGTGAAATAACAAGGGCCGTATTTGCATCCTCCCTGTGGGAGTAGCCATGTCAGTTGCTTATTAGCCATATTTTGTGCCGTACAACTTCCTACATCACTCACCCATTTTGATGAGCAGGGCTGAAAGTACACACCTGGCCTTGGTAATAGGGTTTTATGTGGCTTGTTTTGAGGTTTTGTGTTGTCCATTTTCACATTTTAATTAGTCAACACAAAAGCCAATTAACACTTCCTGTTACACTGTATCTATTTCTGCTTTTTTTTTTCTTTTTATTTGTTACATTTTTTAAATATATATTTATTTCTGTAGCTTAACTGTTTATATGCCACTGAACAAAACATTTGGGGAGATAACAGCACAAAAACTATAGAGTGAAAAAATACACATGGACTATTTATTAAATGTTACAAAGATGCTCTATAGGAAAAAAAAGTGGAGCTTTTGCCAACCAACTTTTTCCTCTTTGTAAATCTACCCCACTTGCAAAGTCAGAGACCTATTTCAGTAATGATATTTTAATGTCTCTAATCTATAATGGGACCATACACCGCATTCATTGAATGAATCCTAGTTTATTTACACACTTACTGCTAGTTTTACAATGAGTAATGAATTGTAATGGCTTGTTTTATTGGTCATGAGACACTGCAAGATTTTCACATCAATATTAGGAATTTATTTAAAAAAAAAAACATGGAAAAAGAGAAAATAATTTTATTCAGCTGTAGTTTAAAAGCTGTGTGAGTATGGAATTGAGACAAAATATTCACATTAAAATGTAACTTTTATTTCGTAAATACATTAAAATATTAATGGTGAGCAAGATCTCTTTAAAAAAAAATGTAGAAAACAAATCAAGTAGGCAATTATTGCACAGAGTCACTTTATAGGTATATATAACTTGTATATTTTCTAAACGTAACCCATACACAATACCTGGTAAAGTAAATGTCTATTGACTTGCTGCTAAGGTTTACATTTAAACCAGTTAATAATAAATATCCAGTTCAATTACTATTTTAATTGCTTCTCACTGTACCTTTAAGGGCCTTGTAGTGCACATTTTATTATTTCCTTTGGGGGTTATTTACTAAATAAAAGTCACATTTTAAGTTCCCTTATTTGTCCCAGCAATTTCTGCACTGTCTGTAATTTATTAGAAAGGAATTTCCAACCACCTATGTTATATTTCCATTTTATAGCAAGATCAAAAGGAACAGTTGGTCAAAGTCACCTCAATCAGTTGGTTTGCAACCCCAGGACGTGGGGCACGAATGCAAAGCTTGCCAAGTGACTGGTAAAGAACTTAATAAATGCTGTTCATTATTGATATGTGGCAAGTGGTCCTCTGACCCTTGCTGTTTAGAAGTTATATTAGTGCCCAAAACTGAGAGGGGAGAATTAGATTTGTGCCAGTCCCCCCATATGTTATCAGTTTATAAATTAGGAGTACGCTACCTTTCTGTCTAAAATTGGATACTGTGCTAGTAGTACAGTGAGATGAACTGAGGTCACTGATAAAGGGTAATATTCTATCTGAGATGAAGAAGGGGAAATAAGACATATTAATATCCGTGCACACCGTATTTTTTTTTTTTGTGCATAGGAAATAAACATTGATTTGTCTGGCACCTGTGAGCGGTTTCAAACAAAATGTTGTTAAATGGAATAACATTTAAAACGTAAAAATGCACCTGGCATGGCATCACTTAATAGAAAGTAATGTCTTCTTTTCATAAAATACCTGGCATATTTTCAGATGAAATTGCCTTTTATACTTTTAATACTTTATGCCATCCTATAGAGAAATGGTCTGCGACAATGGGAACCGCTGTAAACTCATTGCTAAGCATCCCACAGCGCCTATCAAGTTATGCTTGGCTTTAAGAGTACACATGTATGCATGTGCAGTCCACAGTAAACAGGAATAGAAAATACAGATGTCGCTAGCACAAAATATAGGTCAGTTATATTTCACTCAAAGCTCTGATTCTGATTGCTAGGATCCATTTTAACAACAAGAATAATATACTCATTGGACCCTCACAATTCCAATACTGCTTATCATTCTGGTTATTTTTCTGCCCTTGCTTTTTTCTCAATAAATGTGCATGAGTTCCGCACTAGTAATTGTAGTTCATGTCTGCTAATGCTGGGT
Organism: Pelobates fuscus; assembly: GCF_036172605.1. Lineage (NCBI taxonomy): Eukaryota > Metazoa > Chordata > Amphibia > Anura > Pelobatidae > Pelobates > Pelobates fuscus. The sequence goes on from NC_086323.1 coordinate 112,839,902, forward strand.
CTAGCTTAAAATGTCAAGTCCCATGGTACTAGCTAGGCTTTAAAAGTTACTTTCCACTGCAAGCTTGGAGGGGGCATGGCACACTCATGACTGGAGACTTTCAACTTGCTAGTGGCAAGTGGACTTTTTGAGCCCTGACCTAGAGGCCACCAGACAGAGGCTTCAGATGGCCCCTAAAATTGGGAACTCTGAGCAGCATAACCTCTAAAGCTTGGTATAGTCTGGATGTTGCAGCTTATTTTTGTGTGTCAATGTTCTGGAGAAGTTTGGCAATAAACAGGTCTCTTGCCATGGCATTCGGAGACCTGCTTTTTCTTGGCTGCATTGTTAAAGGAATACTCCAGCAGAAATGTATTTTTTACATTATTTAGTAGACATACCCCCAATAAAAAACATTTATGCATTTGTTCATTGGGGGTATATCTAAAAACAGGCTGCAAAAGCTGCAGACCTTCTTATGGGGAGATCATTGAGAATCATTTGATTTTGAGCCGCGTTTGCTCTCGCAAGTTCTCCAGACTGAAACCCAGGAAGTCTATGGGAAAGGCTGAAGTTGGATTCGGGAGGGGGGCACTCTTGTGCTTGGGAAGAAGGCAGACAAGCTGTAGCAGATATTTTTATTTTTTAAACTATTTAAAAGGCGTACCTCCAATGAAAATCGGCATGCATTTGTTCATTGGGCAATATCTAAAAATGGCAGTCTGCAGCCTTTGCAAGTTCGTTTTAATTCTCCTGCAATCACAGCCACAGCACAGCAAGTGACAAAGTATGCAAAGATCCCAGAAGGTGGCAGAGCTGCTTTAAGAGAAGATGTTCTTCACACATAAAGTACTTCGGCAAGATAAAGTGCTCTATGTGTGTGGAGTGTCCATTTAATACGGTTTTAATATGTACATATAATCAATGTCAATTCCATTCAACCTGGATTTCATTGATTGGTTTAGAATGGTGGGAACAGGATAGCCCAGCTCTCTCTGCCTACATGTGCCATCAAGTTTGGAGGAATAGACATCGATAATAGGCAAGTATACGTTGCATATTAGCAATGAGGCCTGCCTATAGGTGCCATGCAAAGCCCTGTTTCTACCAAACACCCAGGGACTCCAGGCAACATAACCACTGCACTTAGTTAAAGGGTTATGTTGGTTACTGAGTACCATTAATTATCTTCTTGCTTCTACTATCCCTTTTCTCTAATAAGTATTAGGAGGCATCTTGGGTATTTAATATCAATAACAAAATACTTAAAAAGACTGTTAAAAATAAAACAAAAAACCTCATACATAAAATATATACTATAACATTAACTAAAACAATAATTTTCATTGCGTGTGTGTATTAGAAATTAATGTAAAATAGTTACAAAGAAAAAATGTCACATGCAAGGAGGGAAGAATGAGACCTACATTGACAGAACCTGTGTCTTCCAGTTGGCCTCCTTGCTTCTGATTGAATTAATGTACATCCATTCAATCACAATTCAGCCCTGCACCAACCATGCTGGGATTACTAAGACACATTCTAATTAAATCCATTGCAACAAAGAGGGATTTGTCCTGTTCTAAATGTATATGCAAGGTTTTTCGGAGTCAATTACCTGTTTCCATTGGTAAAATCTAATGGAAGACAGGCTAGTGAGGGTTTATTATTACTGTACATGGCTTGTGGAGTCTCTGGCCATTTCATTTATTTAACTCCATTCTTATGGAAGGTAGGAGTCATAACATGTGGAACATCTATTCTGTACATATGTATCATCCTTCCCCCTGCACAGTTTTGTGTGTATGTCTGACGCGTGTGCTTGGCAGTCCTAAAAAGGGTCATTGGATTGCTACCACTTTTAGATTTTATCAATGTTTTTGTGGAAGGGGAAACTATATCCATAGAGTTTAAAATTATAATTTTGTATCCCCTTAAGGACACTGCTTCAGAAGTAAAAGGTCAGCATGACGGAAAATGTCTGTCTGGTGACCGTAAAGGAACACTATAGTGCCAGGAAAACAAATGCGTTTCCCTGGCACTATAGGGTTATTAGGTCCCCCCCCCTCCAGCCACTTACTTTAATCCAGTGCCGGGCTCCCCCCGAGCTGGTGACCTCTCCTCCCCCGCCGACATCAGCTCTAAATACGCATGCGCGGCACCGCCAATAGGAAAGCATTATTTAATGCTTTCCTATGGACGTCAAGCGTGAGTTCAATGCGATTTTCAGGGAGACAGCTACTAGAGGCTGGATTAACCCTCAATGTATGTTTACAGCTGCAGGGTTAAAACTAGAGGGACCTGGCACCCAGGACACTTCATTGAGCTGAAGTGGTCTGGGTGCCTATAGTGGTCCTTTAAAGGGGAATCGGGGAATTACACAGAGACAAATCTCATGTGGTTTTGGACATCTACCGGAGTGGGTATTTAATATCTCTGAACACAGGGGTTAAAGTTGCTTTTACACTGGTGTTAATGCTGCTTTCTAAGTTAAACCCAATGCATCATCAAATGGATGCATTTTAGTAAATAAGAATTTCAGGAAGATCATCAGATAAGTTTTGAATGAGTTTTTATATTAAAATTAGAGAAACATTACCACAGTTAGATTTTCAGTAAACATTCTAAAGTGACAGTTGTATGAAATCAATTGATCTATTGCAATCTACAATCCCCGAGACGTTTTGCAAAACATTTTATAGGATGATAAAATTGTGATCGTATTTCTTTAAGCATAGATTTAGTTAGTAGAGCACGGCTAGTCAAGTCTTTACATGCTACTAATTAGGAAATGGTTCGTAAATGAGTCTCTCTATAGAGTGCAATGCACCAAATTTCAAACTGAATAGGAAAATGTCTAGGAACATTTCATTATAATTATATTTAATATTTTAGGTATTCTTGCACCCTGTTTTTAGTGGCCCAGAAAATGCCAGAATCCATTTATTGGTGGTTTTCTAAAATCTTGAAGTTTTAACAAAGAATGAATTCTGAAATTGAATTGTACATAGCATACAACTGTTTAATTGTATTGTAAATCTTGATTTGTAGAACTTTATAAAAGATAATATTAAAGAGACACCATAAACAACCTTAACAACTTTAGCTTAATGAAGCAGTTGTGGTGTATAGATCATGCATCTGAAGTCTCACAGCTCAATTCTCTGCCACCTAGGAGTTAAATCACTTTTGCTTCTGTCCATGCATCCCTAGCCACACCTACCCTGGCTGTGACTGACACTGAAAAACAAATAGTTTAAATTTTTGGTCATATGTTACTTTAAAAGCTTGTATTTCGTGCTCTGTAAATTTAACTTTAATTACATACAGGAGGCTCCTTCAAGGTCTAGCAAGCTATTAACAGATCAGGAGGTAAAAAAAATCTATATGATCAGACTTTACAATATGGATGACTCTTTACAGGAAGTGTTTAGGAAGGCTGTGCAAGTCACATGCAGGGAGGTGTGACTAGGGCTGTATAAACAAAGTGATGATATACAGTGGGACCTCGGTTTACGAATTTAATGCGTTCTCCGGGACGTTTTGTATTGCGAAAAATTTGTAAACCTAAACTCGGTTTCCCATAGGAATGCATTGAAAACAAATTAATCCGTTCTGGAGGTCAGAAAAAAAATCAAAATGTGCTGGCATGGAAACCAACCCACAATGCACAACACACAGTAAAAGGCATGCAGACGACAAAGCTCAGCTCACTTCCAAAACCGCTGCAAAAAATTTTCCAGAATGGTTCCAAAACTTGACGCAAAAGCCGCTCCAACACCTCTCCTTTTGACGCCACATGCTACCCACAGGCTCCAGCATGCACGGGGGCGGCACTATAAACCTCCCAGGCACAATGCATCCTGGGGAAAGCTTTGTGTTGCAAAAAACAATTGTAAACAGAGGCATTATTTTCAATGGATTTTCATTTGTAAACCGAAAATTATGTTAACCGAGGTGTCTGTAAACCGAGGCACCACTGTAACTCCTAAATGACAGAGAATTGAGCAGTGAGACTGCAGTGGCATGATCTATACATCAAAACTGCCTTATTAAACTAAAGTTATTTTGGTGACATTAGTGTCCCTTTAATGTGGACTTGCCATTTTACTACATTTTACATTCCAGAAAACTGAGACACCCATGTTATACAATTTGCATATGCATATGTGCAAAGTCTATCTGTATGTATTTCATGCAAAAAACTGGATTTGCAAGACTAAATGACTGTTATTTCCATTTAAGTTGTTGGGTGTTTTCTTAGTTGCTAGAAGCTTAAGGACACAACTTTTGAAATAAAAGGGAATCATGACGGAATATTTCCGTCATGTGTCCATGAAGGTTTAAATGCCTATGATATTGTTAGAAATAGTGAGCAGGTATGGTGGTTGAAGAACACATATATAGAAAACAAAACAAACCTCCCTCAATCAGTGGATAGTTTTAATGAAATACACATCATGATGCTATAACTGGTGTTTGCTATGGAACCACTCTAAATCCTACATGTGCTTGCCTTTTTCAGGAATGTGGTTTGATGTTTGTGTCTCCAGTTGTAAAAGTTAGTGAAACCTCTTGAAATGTCTATATTATTGCTATATTCCTACATAATCGACCCTAAATCAAAGTCTTAATAATGTAGATAAAGAGTCTGATTAAACAAATAACATGACATATTTTATTTGGCCATTGGTCTTTGTTGAACAAAAGTTTGCAGATCTTGATTTAGTGACTGTGGGCATCAACAAATCATGCCACAGGTAGAGTTTACTCAAAGATTGTCCGGCGGCCATTCAATCGTTGAGTTTTTAAATTGTTGGCATGCTTAATGCGTTAAGCTTAATTTCAGTGATTACATTGAGGTCTTAAGGATGAAGGAGATTCAACCTTGGTACTCCTACTACCATGCTTCGTGGTTGGTTCTTTTCTTGCAGTACTTTTTTTTTTTTTACCATCAAAAGAGTCTTTGGTAAACTTGTGCATCAGGGGAGCATACCACCTTAAGAGTGCTCTTCTAGTTCACATATTTTTGTATACAACATACATTGTGGACCTTGACTCAATGGGTTTAATGGGGACATGAACAAATGCATTGTTTGAGTTCTTTGTTAAATCTAATTCTCTTTACAGCCAGGACTTCGATGTTGTTTTCTGTAACCTGTATGTGTTCTATATATTTATTATAGAGAGAGAGACAAAACACTCACCCGATATATTCACCAGGTGCTGCTGAAATGAACATATGCACAGTACATAGAGGAATTCTTAGAAAACAAGCCATAGCTCTTTCAAAGCTGCATAAAACCTCTATTTCACATGGAAAATGGAGGTTAATTGCATTTCATTGTTTAGAGCCGAGTTTGTATATATTCCAAGAGGCATATAATGGAATTTCAGAACTGGATAAAGGAACATGGCACCCTGCTGTTAACCTTTGTAAAGAATATTCCACAACCCTAAACACCAGCTATCCTAAAAACCAATGATTCTTTGTGCTAGTGCCTTTTTTTGCTGTCTCACTCCATGTTACATCAGTCTTTTAATCTGCAATCGTGGGTCACTTGTTATGTGCCATATAATATTAATAACCCAAATGGGATTCAATCACTCATCACTCTCTAATCTCAACCTTGATAAAAGTACACAACACAGTGCATCGTTGCACGTTTGACTATACTGTTACACTCTAGCTCTGCCTGTTTGATTTATTTTTTATAATTAAATTATTGCAATGTTTGTAACTGTTTGAAGAAATCCTTCTGTATCAGAACAAAATAAAAATGACGTTCTAAGTCGTGAGTGAGTGTGTTCTTTAAGGAACCATAGTGCACAGTGGGGGAGTGGAAATGGATTAACCACTTCATTGGGCTAGGGAAATGTGTCCTGAGCTCATCTGCAAGTGCTGTAATGTTTACTCAATAAACAGGAATATATAGCTTACTGAAAGGGGTATTATTTTAAAATCCCGATAAATCAGTGAATAAACCCAGTGAATTCTTAGCTTACAGCTCTGACGATTTTATTTCTAACTGAGGTAGCCAGTTAAACCTTTAACTTCTGTGAAAACCTGGGTTATTAAACCGCTACCTCCAGGGCTGCTCCTCCCCTGCTTGACGTGTAGATTCATCAATGGATGTTTGTTGTTATACTTTAATGTTTGAAAACCAAAGCAATATTAATCATTCTGCAGCAAGGAGAACAGAACAACTTAAATAAAATGGGTTTCAAGTGTTTATTTGATATCAGTTCTTATCTTAACGGTCTGTGTGCAAAATTGTTTAACTTTCATTTTATCTACATTTTTTTTGGTCTAATCTACAAATAGTTCAACCCCTTCAGCAGCAACATGTTCATGCTATAACCAATGATTAGCCTAACCTTGTTTTAAAATTAGCCAAGCACATCACAACATATAAAAATAAAGTCACTGCAGTACCTAAGATAAATTCCACTGCTACTACCATCAATGCTGCCATGGGTGCCAACAGTTGCCTTTGCTTTCTTTAGGCCAACATGCTACAATAGAGAAAAATAAATGCCCAAATTGGATGCAAAGTGGGTTCACTCATGCAACCATTCATTTATCCGAAAATCTTTCAGGACAGCAATGTCTCGGACAGTGGTCCTTTCGTAGTGAAGGGCATTGTGCGTTGATAAAGGGGTACTGCCTGAAATATTTGCTGTCCTGTACAAATAAACGTGGTGTTGCATTAGTGAAGTATTTGCATTTTGTGCTGCAAAACTCAGTCAATATTCTAATTGTTTGGGGGCATTTGTGACCAGAACAGAGATGAAAATCTTACTTATGCAGTCAGGTTCCTAGGGTAGTTTAATGCATGAAGTTAGATGTTATATGAACGTGTATTATTGTGAGAAATTAAAAAAAAAAAAAAAAAACTTTGAACTGGGGCAGCAAAACTCCAATACGCCACTAGCGTAAGTTTCTGAGCATAAATGAAAAACCATAAAAGTAATGGGAACACCAAGTTTCCACCCAGATGAAAGACAGATCGCCAACTGGGAACAGCAAATCCAGTAATAAAAATCTAAATAATACCACTGCAAGCACTCAGAGACCACAGGAGGTATAACCGGTATTTAAAAAGTAACAAACTGGGAAAGGTCATGCTAAACACCAAATGCGTTTCAAACCTACAGATCCTTAGACACTCCTATGTTTAAGGACCTGTAGGTCCAAAAAGCATTCTTTGTTTGGTGTGACCATTCCCCGTTTGTTACTTTTTGTTTTGGCCAATTAAACATGCTGTGGATTTTGAGTGCTAGGTGGTATTATTTAGATTTTTTTATCTTTCTTATTGTGAGATTTGGTTATACTTTGCTACGAGCATACTAACCAACTGAATAATTATGGAATGTAGAGTAAAGATTCATAAAACAAGATGGCTGATCAGTAAGACTACAACATGGATGATGAATTATGAGCCATTTTTGGGCAGTGAAGTATTGCTTTTATAGATGCCATTGTTTCTAAGAATATGGAACCATTTATGATGGATCAGGGTTGGTGTTAACAGATTGCTGTAATGCGTCCCTTAGTTCTGAACATCTCTGTTTATCAATCACTTCCAACTCACGCAGCTTCTGTAGAAGAAAAATTACATAGTAAATTAAAACATTGATCGATCTAATTTCTTTAATATACCTCTAATAAATCTAATTTGCCCTTCTAAATTGCACAGCCAAAAATGCAGTCTGTGGATTTGCAGTTATGTTGTCTATTTTCAGCAATACAATGTTTAGTGAAAACATTTGTATGCTCACTGACGTCATACTCCCATTGCACAAATATAGGTTTCAGACTCAGATTTCTCCTTTTAGTGGTTGGAGTTTGCAATCTGCAGAAAAGCTTTTTATCGTTTTACTACTAAATTGTACATTAGAAGCTTAGTATACTAAATATTTCATTATTTATGTTCGCTGAATATTCACCCATTTTCACCTTTAAACTGTATGAAAGAAATACAATATAAAACATCAAGATTAAGAAAGTTGAATGTTAACAAAATGTTTATTGATAGCCATCTTTATTTTGTGGCTGGTCACATGACTGGTATCCATTAGATATTAACCAGTTTGTGTAAAGGTGTGTATATATGAAATTCCTACAAAAATTCAGCTAAAAGTGTCTCCCCAATTCTTATGTCCATTATTGGAGAAATCCAATTGAAATGTGGTTATTACAACCAAATAAGCATATTTAATTTGGTACAATCCGGTGTCTGGTTTAAAATTAATCATTTTTAAGGTATAGGATTTGCATTTTTTTATCGAACACCAGATTTGTTAGAGGCATGTTAGGTGGGGGTTAAGGGAGGTCTTTGTCCGCACAATAATTATAGAGGGTCATATTGAGTACCTTATTTTTCGGGGGGTATTTTGTTTGTGTTTTATTGTGCTGGCTGGTTGGCTAGCAGTCACTAGTCAACTTCCACATCATTAACCCTCCAAAAGGCAAAGTTTATTTTTGTACTATTTGTCCATTGACTTCTCTCACTGCCAACAAGCAAATAAACCATATTTTCAGCATGCAAGCAGGTAGAACTCCGGTGTACATTCATATCCATTCAGATGTTGAATGCCAAACTCTGGACACTGTAGTGATCTGGGTGCAATGGTCTTGTCCTTTTAACCTAGCAATGTAAAACCTTGCAGTTTTCTTGTTTTTGTTTTTTTAGAAACTGCAATATTTACAGTGTTAAGTTAGTTGTTGTGTACTAAAAGCCACTAGTGGTACTTCCACTGTGCTGACCAAGAAAAAACATCTGCCATGGCTGTGAGGATACTGAGAATCCAATTTGCAGATTTAAGGACCACATGCACATAGTACAAGAAAATAAATCACAGGATGGGTATGTATAACTAGTCCTTAGAATGTCCAGACCTCCCAAAGTAAGGAAGTCCATTTTATAGTATTGTCTTTGGATGGTTGCCTAGCTTAAAGGGATTTTCCAGTGCCAGGAAAACATATTAGTTTTCCTGGCACTGCAGGACCCTGGAGTGCCCCTCTCCCTCCCACCCCAAGTTGCTGAAGGGCTTGAAACCCCTTCAGTGACTTACCGGAGTTCATCGCAGATGTCCCTCGGCGTGGTCAGGCTCCGCCTACTCTCTGCCGCCGACGTCAGCCAGCGGGGGCGACCTAATGTGCATGCGCAGCAATGGCCGTGCACGCGCATTAGACCTCCCCATAGGAAAGCATTATTCAATGCTTTCCTATGGGGATTTCGGTGATGCTGGAGGTCCTCACATAGCGTGATGACGTCCAGCGCCTTATAACACACTTTTCGTATTTTAAGAACACGTTAGTCCCTCTAGTGGCTCTCTGATAGACAGCCACTAGTGGAGGACTTAACCCTGCAAGGTAAATATTGCAATTTATAAAAACTGCACTAATTACACTTGAAGGGTAGTGGGAGTTGGCACCCAGACCACTCCAAGAAGAAGTGGTCTGGGTGCCTGGAGTATTCCTTTAATAATGTAAAAATATAAAAAGTATCTTTAAAGGGCAAAGACTATACCTGAGAAATCTCTGTGTTGATCATATTGCTATATTGTTTTCCACGACCCAAAGCTTCCATTTCGCCCAGGAAATCCCATCTCTCTTGGATTTCAGCCACCACTGAAAGAAGAACAGTTATTTAATGCCACATATCTGAACCCAGCCCCTTACTCCATGTCTGCCCATGTCTGCCCAGTCCTTACATTCATCAAATCTGTCCTTCTCTTCCAGAGGTTCTTCCATTTGTGGGGTTGCACATTTTGGCTCAGGTAGGTCCTTCCCAGTGGCCATGATGTGTTGTAGTTTAGATTTCTCCTTGTTTAGATCTCCTGTGGAAAGTAGATCTTAAATATGTGAACTAACTGCAACTACAATACCTGCAAGAACATAATCTACAGGATGATTCACTAAAGTGAGAATTCAAAGTGAAATAAAATTTAAGACCAAAATAGCTGAATTGGAAACATCCTCTAAATCAGCTGTGCTTCCATTTCAGCTACTTTTACCTAAAATTGAAATTATTTTTAATCTCCCTTTAGCTAGTAACCCTGCTAATCTGTAATTAAAACAAATAAACAGATCAGTCTAAAGAGGTTATATATATAGTATGACAATATGTAATAAAATTCACAAAATGTAGGCCACCCCAAACTAGAACCACTCTAAAATTGACTAAAGTGGTCAGAATGCTTCCACGCAGCATATAGATCCAGGGACAGCTGGCAGGAATGCTGGCTGACTATTTGACTCATGCATCATTTACGGCTACAGTCCACTATATTAATTATGGTGTCAGGAGTGCCCTGATGCCCTCCAAAGGTAAGTAGTCAAACCATTTGTAATGATTTGACAACTTATCTGGGGTACGCCCATTGCCTCCTCTACTGATTCTAGAAGATCTGGCACTAAGCTAGGACAAGAAAGCCAGGGAGGAGTTCACTGACACAGTTTAGGCTTACAAGGAGCTTCTGGCTCCATGAGAGGAGGCAGCTAGCACCTGTAGGACAATAGGTATGTTGTCAAACCGTTCTCAATCGGATATACTACTTACTCTAGGGGGGAGCCATGGCACTCCTGTCACCATAACCACTACAGCAGACTGTAATTTTTATTGTGTTTGGGGTGTCTCTGTCTAATTTTGCCAATAGTGTTCCCACCTAGTTAGCCCGAACCTGAGACCACCTAGCTCAGGAGTAACAGGATAACAATTTCCAAAGTAACCCTGAAAGAAAATTGCAGGCTGTGGGCTGAAATAAATAAATACAATGAAACAGGGGCAGTGTTAATTTTGGCATCAAATTTCAATTTAGTTTTAGTCATAGTCTTTTGACCTAAAAAGCCATTTTAGTTTTAGTTGTATTTTACTCATCTGAATTGTTTTTGTTTTAGTCGACTAAATCTTCAGTACATTTTAGTTGACTAAATCCCCAGTAGATGTAGTAGATTTTAGTCAACACTAATGGGTTTAGTTAAAGCCTCTATCTGTCTCTTTTGCCCCTTTCCCAGACCCTCTGTTTCTCTTTGTGTCCTCCCAGCCCCTCTAGGTGTCTCTCTTCCAAGCTCTGGTATGTCTTGTTTGCCCCTTCCACAGCCCCTCTGTGCAGTGTTAATTTTGGCGGCAAATTTCAATTTAGTTTTAGTCATAGTCTTTTGACCTAAAAAGCCATTTCAGTTTTAGTTGTATTTTGCTTATCTGAATTGTTTTAGTTTTAGTATAGTTTTAGTCAACTAAAATTTGACTAAAACTGTGAGTCGATAAAATTAACAGAGAACAAGGATTCCCAAGATCCATTAATTACCAGGCTAGACTGAGATGTAAAGTCAAATTAGACAAGCTGAACACAGAAGTAACTAGGAGACTTTTCTGCAGTGGCTATTTTGACTAGCACCATATTGCCATTATTAAATGTCCAAATAGCAATTTAGGATGAAAGGTAGTTTTTCTCCCTAAATTTAGTGTTCATATGAAGCTTACAGTCTTGTTCCATACTAACACAGAGAAGAAAATTCTCTTGGTCTCACATGGAATTATGAGTAGAAGATATGTCCACATATCTAGTCTACCCAGTCCGACCACTCACACTGAGTCTGCTTATTATCCAAAATAGCTAAATGCATATACCATGTATTATAAAATTTACTGTGTTTATTGTACTGCACTGCCCACAGTTTTCATATGACAATTTTCTTAAAGCAATAGGTGATATTGTTACCTATGGCCTTTATAATTTACATGCAAAGTTAAATTACTCTAAGAAACAGATGTATAAATACATGCAGCAGTTTTTTTTGTGTATAGACCATGCCTCTGAACTCTCACTGCTCAATTCACTGACATTTAGGAGTTAAATCACTTTTGTTTCTAGCCACACCTCCCCTGTTTGTGACTGACACAGCCTGCATGAAAACAAAATGGTTTAATTTTCAACCAGATGTAACTTACTTTAAAAGTTTGTAGCTCCTGCTCTGTAACTTGAACTTTAATTACATACAGGAGGCTCCTGCAGGGTCTAGCAAGCTATTGGCAGACAAGGCGATAAGAAATGCTAAATTGAATAGAATTTGCAGTAAAGGAAGTATAAACATTAGATGACTCTTTACAGGAAGTGCTTAGGAAATTTGTGCAAGTCACATGCAGGGAAGGTGTGGCTAGTGCTGCATAAACAAAGTGATTTAACTCCTAAATGGCAAAGACTGCAGGCGCATGATCTATACACCATACCTGCTTTTCTAAGCTAAAGTTGTTTTGGTGACCATAGTGTCCCTTTAGGTTTAGGTAGACAGACAATCTCCAGTCATAAAGTATAGTTTAGACTTCTCACTTGTAGGGCGAGGGTGGAACTTGTCTCTGCTGTAAGCATCCCCAGCACGGCACATCTCTGCAGGTCGCAAGCTGGGTCTGTTGCGTTGGATAGATGCATTTACCCGAGTTGTGACGATTTTTTTACTCTCTCCCGTATTGCTAGAGCTAGGATGACATTGGGTTGGTAGTGTGTCTCCACCTGGTGAATAAAATTGCTGCTGAATAATTGTTTTATTTTTTTAAGTTATGTGTCGCAATAATGGAAAGGTGAGCATGTTTAGTATTCCAGAGCTTTTTTTCCGTACATAGTAGTAGATAAGCAAAGACAGGGCACAAAGAATGTTTAATCTTCTACCCTTATACCACCACTTATTTTCTGACATTTTTCTTTTGTGAAAGAATTATAGTAAGCATAGAGTTGTAGGGCCATTATAGTACATGCCAACAGAATCCCCAAAATGCACCAAGGGTGCTTTGTATTGTAATGTCTGAATACATATATATATCCATACACACTGCACAAGTACTGTGAACATGCATTAATCAGAATGGAGAAACTGAACTTACAAAAACAGCTTCCTTGCATTCTTGCATTTAATTCAAGCAAACATGCTTTTTCAAGAATATTTATAATGGATGAAGATCATGGGAGTTAAAATCTAGTGTGGAGATCTGCACTGAAGTATAATTATATAACTAACTCCTTGGGATTTGGAACAGTGCAATATATGTATTGCTACATAACATGTTCAAACAGGAAATGGGTAATGGAAAAATCTTCAAATCAGGACTCCGAGGAAACACCTCATAACAAAGTAAGTGACTGACGTACGCTGTATTCGTTCCCGTATCTGACGCTGCTGGAAGTTTGTGAGCTTGGATTCCTGCATCATAACTAAAAAAAAAAAACAACAAAGAACATATTCACTGTGAGGTTTTATGGGGGGTATTTAGAATTACAAGCACACTTTATTAGTCATAGAGGAATGAACAATTTATTCAATATTAATGAAGATTTTACATTATTGATGGAAGATCAACAATAGAACAAATAAGTGCGTAGAATGTCACCCCTCCGATGTTCTAATTATTAAAATAATAAACTCACTTTAGGAGCGATGTGCTAAACAGGGAATTGTATGTTTAAGACCAAAGCAGTCAAATTGGAATAATCCTCAAATCCAGTTATTTCCATCTTCACAACTATGGTTTAAAATTAGCACATTCCTTATCATTCCCTTGAATCCAAGTGTAATGTATAAATTCCTTTGTGCCACACATAGGCAAGTCACACTGAATTTATCACCTCTATATAATGAAACACAATCAGTTCAGTTCTATTCACTAACTGCATTTAAATACCAAGTGGTTGTCAAAATGAAACATATAGAAACATAGAATGTGACGGCAGATAAGAACCATTCGGCCCATCTAGTCTGCCCAATTTTCTAAATACTTTCATTAGTCCCTGGCCTTATCTTATGGTTAGGATAGCCTTATGCCTATCCCACGCATGCTTAAACTCCGTCCTTTACTGTGTTTAAGCAATGTGTCAGTTTCAACCAAATTTAACCTATTCTCACACGGCAAACTCTACTATTTCAACTAATATTTGGCTGCCAAATCTCCATATATATCCTGGGTGAACTGAACATTTAAAATCAGCCAAATTGCAAAAGAAATTCCATTATTATAACCCAATTATTTTGAAACAGACAAATGCACCTATAAATCTAAGCCCTCCCAAATCCCATTTTAACCTAAGGCAGATCAGAGATCAGGATGCCAGGTAAAATTTTAAAAATATATATGGCTACACAAATAAGAGTGGCCAACGATACTTTATTAAATTAAGAAACAAAATATGTGTTTCTTTCCTGTTTTTTGTTTTAATTTTAGGTTTACATTTTATCTATGTGACTCCAGCCCTGAAAAGTACAGGATGAGACAAGGCTCTAGGCCTACAAAACGTACCGACACACTACCGCTCCCCTCTACCCCCTCCCCCCCCGCCACCCCCTTGGTTAGGGGTAATATACCATCAAAGACCGCTTCTCACGAAATAGGTCTCACTACTCGCTTAAAATATAACACCCTGCACATAACATACCGCAACCTCTAACCCTACTTGCACCCACGTTAATAACATGAGACTATATCTAGACATGTAGGGAATCTAATATTAAAATTCGAAAGTAACCACCTACAAACGACACACCTTGACCACTTATCTTGTTGACCTACACCCTGGACAGACTCGCAACCCCAAGGCGACTTGATAGGTGACCCAACTGTCGACCCCAACACTCGGACGATACTCCACATAATAGACACTAGTGGTCGGTCAGACTAGCCCACTTATGTTTACTAACTTGGAAACGATACACTAGATCCTTAGTGTTCTCTTGCAACCTACACAACTTATATTACCCGTTGTAAGCTTTTCAGATCCTCAATATGTCTAATCTCCTGTTTATAGCTGCCAGCTCTATCGACCTGCATGTGACAGACATCTTTAACCAGCCTGTTTTTCTTTAAGAACAAAAAATGTGCTGTTAATGACCGCCATGCAAATGTTAATTTCTTGCTATTCCAATGGCCTGTATCAGCTGTCGTGGCGATACACACGAGTATGTAACCTTAAGCACTACAAAAATAAAGAATTTAAAAAAAAATAAAAATTAAGAAACAAAATAATAATAAAAACTATTCTAATATCCACAGTGCGTTTTACAAGTTAGGCTTTATTAAGTGGATGCATACCACACTTGTACTTTTTTCCTTTCTTATAATTTAAAAGCCAGAGAAGCACAATCATTACAAATAGCACACATCTTCACATCTTCACTCCCACAGGAGAAAAGGCAATCACACCACAAGACATAAGCCAACAGTTTGCAGAATATTACAAACAATTATATAACCTCCATCTAGATGTAAAAAGGACACAACCAACACAGGAAAGCATACAAACCTATTTGGCTAACATTAAGCTTCCCATCCTTAACTCCAGATCAGGTAGCAAAAGTCTCCAAACCGATCTCTACTGATGAAGTTATTGAGGCAATACAGAGTTTGCCGCCGATAACAAAGCCATGGGACTGTACGGCTTCCCAAATAGTTACTGCAAGTTTTTCTCCGAACAACTAGTGCCTCATCCGTCTGCCATACTCAACTCAGCACTAAAATCAGGCTCACTCCCTCTGTCAGCACAAGTGATTACATTTGCCAAACCAGGAAAACAACCAAATCAATGCCAAAATTTCTGCCCGATATCCCTAATGAACAAGACATAAAATATTAGCAAAAATATATGCATCCTTCCATCAATTATTTCGGACGACCAGGTAGGATTAGTAAAAGGCAGGTAAGGTAGCGATAAAACAAGGAAAGTTCCAGGTTTACTTCATACAATACATGCCTCCAAGGAAGCAGGAGTGTTGATTTACATAGATGCAGAGAAAGCATTTGACTGCCTCCATTGGGGGTTCCTGGAGGGGGGCCTACTTAAATTCAGCTTCCCAATGTAATTTATGTAAATTGTACATGCACTGTACAATAATTCCTCAGCGCAATGGGGAATTTGTTTTGGACCCTTTTTGAAATGTTCAATGGCACATGGCAGGGCTGCCCCCTGTCGCCGTTACTGTGGATCCTGATGTTGGATCCCCTGACCTCTACAAACAGGGAGAATCTGAATAGATATAGTATAAAGTCAGGGAGAAGGGAGTTCAAATTAAACTCCTTTGCAGATGACGTTTTATTAACTAATAGTTTTATTAACTATTAACTAATTATTCATTTCCTTACCTAACTTACTCCAATACATCAGGTAATATTGTGCTTAATCGTTTTATAAATTAAATGCAGAAAAAAACACTAGCAATGGGTTTAAACATTCCTGGGTCGATGTTAGATAAATTGAATCAGCCATTTATATTAAATTGGAGAGAAGATTTCCTTATATTCCTTGGTATCCACTTCAAGAATTTTTTTTATATGTGTATACGCAGAATTATGATAGAATCTAGACAGAAATTTAACAAACACTCAAAAATGGGATAAAAAAAATGTTTATCGTGGACAGATCACATTGCGCCAATAAAAATGGTTATATTACCCAAACTCCAGTATCTGTTTAGGAACCTACAAATATTAATCCCTAACTAACCTTTAGACACAAATTGACTCAAAATGGTTGGTAGCCTTGTGTGGCAAAACAAGAAACCTAGAGTAACTATAACTACACTGCAAAATGGCATATCGAAGGGGGACAATTAATAAGCACCATAGTGAACTATACCACTTACCCCATCTTAAAGATTATTACAAAAGCATAATGCTGGCACCAGTACTTGTATCACAGTCACAAGATGATAAATCTCAGTGGGAATACATACAAAACCCAAAGGTCCATAAAGCAAGGAGTAGCATATGCAATTTGGATTCCAAAAACCCTTAGGCCCCCAATGCCGGACATCCTACCACCAACTAAGATACTAAACCAAAACTGGCACAGTCTAAGAGATAAATGCTGCAATTTACCCCATGGTCTCTAGCCACTCCACTACTCTCTATAAAAATGAGTTTATACTTATCCTTTTACTTTGAGGCATGAGATTCAGGAGTGATCAAATATCTTTACCAAGTCTGCAAAAGCAGAAAAACTATTCCATTCCATGAACTTAAA
This sequence comes from Pelobates fuscus, assembly GCF_036172605.1. Lineage (NCBI taxonomy): Eukaryota > Metazoa > Chordata > Amphibia > Anura > Pelobatidae > Pelobates > Pelobates fuscus. Next base: position 112,856,891 of record NC_086323.1, read on the forward strand.
CCGAATTATATTCTACTAAACACCTTCTACTTTTCCCACATTCAGCTTAAGTCTATAATGTCACACATATCTGTCTTGAGCAGCAAGAGGGAGACAATAGACTACTGTCAACTTTATAAAGAAAAATATATCTTAAACAGAAACCAGCAACAAAACTTATCTCTGCATGTTATAAACAAATTGGGCCAAAACCATCAACACAAAAAGCATTTCAAAAAAGCATTTCAAATACACAAAGGTCTCACACAGTGCGCAACACAAATAGAGTTAAAAAATAGAGTTTTAACCCCTTAAGGACCAAACTTCTGGAATAAAAGGGAATCATGACGTGTCACACACGTCATGTGTCCTTAAGGGGTTAAAGAAAATCATGACTTGCTGGTACTTAGTCCAGGCTAGGGTTAAACATATATTAAAAGATGTTAATAAGAACTATTGGAGGTGTCAGTCAAAACCAGGACGATGCTACATGTATGGTGGAGATGCCAGAGGATGACCTCTTTTGGTTATCTGTGCAGAAAATTAGTTTGAAAACCAATGGTGTCAAACTACAGCTTTCACTAAAATTATATATACTATTTATGCTCCCAGAAGGTATACCTAAACATGCTTAAAAGAAACAATGTTATGGACACTGATAGCAGCCAAAACACAACAGCGAAAAACTTGAGGTCAGCATTGGTAGCCTCAGTGAAAGACATGACGACACAAATCTCACAAAAATGTACCTTTTTTGAGGCACCCTTGGGCACTAAATACAGAGCCTGGCACGGCTCTGAAATCCGTGAGTGTATCCAATAACCTCCATATTTCTTTCGTTGTATGTACAGTCTATACTATGTACCTTTTTTATTATTGTAGGTACTGACTACATGGGACATCCCTCACATATACCTGTACATGCATAAGTGTTGTTTTATATGTTTATACACAGGGAGTGTTGTGTGTATTTTGGCACTTGTTGCTTCTAATACCTTTCGTACATTTTGACTTTAGGGTGTTGGGGAACACCTTTCTCACTCCAGTACTGTGTTTTGGTTTTTACTGTGTAAGCGCCATTCACTTCCCTTGTTTTATCAGTGAAAGACATGACGACACAAATCTCACAAAAATGTACTATATAACTGTATTATACAAATCAAAGGAACAAGTAACACAATAGCCTTACAAACAAAATAATTATGGTACCAGTATCTTAACACAGTAATTAGAGACAATTAATAAGCACCATAGTGAACTATACGAGCTGAAGTTGCACAGTCACTATGCTAGTTAGATAGGCATATATAATCTCAATGGTTCACACCAACATAGGAACTCCCGAAAAGTTCCAACCAAACCGCTTAGGTAAAACATTGAGTGGTCCAAAGAAGGGATGTAGAAAACGTATTATACCACTGACCATACGGATCACATAAAGCTTCTTAGACTACACCCTTGCCCACTTTATTTACTCCAAGTCATGGTAGCCCCTAATACGCCACTAAATAATGAACAACCTGTCTGCAAGGCCACATGGTACCTTTTTGTATACAGATTACATTATTGCGAGGCCTAGGACAAAATAAAAAAGTGCTGAGGTAGATCTTACTTGTTGAAAGTATGTGTTAAAAGTACAGTGTCTCCCAAGTGTAAACAGATCTTCACGAAACGCAGTTTTATGACCACAGAACTGTTTCAATACAACTATTATAACCAACAGGAAAAGAAGATAAGTCAAGGTCAACCACACTGACGACTCACAGCCTAAAAACCTAATGGGACACAGATAATGACCTGCCCAGATAACCACGTGGGGACCTGGTAATTGGTATCAGAGTTGTTAGTTTTTTATGTTTAACAAACACAAGTTAAAAGTAATATTTTTTGGTGTCAATACAAGATAGTCGAACCGGTTTAGAAAAAGGTATGTACCTCCATGTGCCTTAATATCTGAATGTATTGGCATATGCCTTCCCTTTTCTTTTCTACCCTATCTGTTATACAGAAACCAATATAAATTTCAATGATAAAAATATATATATATAAAAAATGATTTTATATTTTTTTCAATTTTTTCAAATATTCTATTCATATTTAAAGTTGTATTAGTCGTATTAGTAATCAGTAAATATTAGTAATCAGTAAATATTAGTAATTAGTAAATATTAGTCATCATATAGTTTTTCAAAATAGATCATAATTGCTCCTTTAGTATTTTATATAATATGTATGGGTGCATTTAAACAGAAAGGGTGAATTAAAAAGGGGAAAATGAATGCATGGAAAAGTGACAAAAAGACTTCGATGACAATTGAATCCCATGTTACAAGAGCATTAGTCCTTAAAGCGTTAATCGATTCAATGTCTGTTTTACTTTCTTTGATTTTGCACAGAATTTAACATAATGCTAATTTTATTTCCGCAGAAACAATTTTGAACTCTGGACATTTCGGTTAACCCAAGCTATTTTTGAAATCTTATTCACAGTATTGCTTAGGAGTCTTTATGCTGAGCACTGGATTCTGATTTGGTGATCAACCTAAATTTTACCATGCAGAGCGTGGAGACGCTGAACGGCATGGCTGCCTACTGTGCAGCACTGAGCCAGGAAGCACCTCTAGTGGCCATCTGAGGAGTCACCACTTGGAGGTGTCCCTAGGGGCAATGTAAACACTGCCTTTACTCTGAAAAGGCAGTGTTTGCATGAAAATGCCTGCATATAATGTTTATACTCACCAGAACATTAAGCTGTAGTTGTTCTGGTGACTATAGTGTCCCTATAATAGCTGCTTGATTTAATATAATTTTTTTCACTTGTGGCATTATACATTCAGTTTCACTATTGAGAGAAGCTTACCTCTCAGCATTTCCTTTGTTTCTTTGCTGTACTGAGCTGGTTTTGCACTATTCCAGAAACCAGTGCCAGCCTGTACACTGACATTTCCAGCCTTTAGCGACATGGTGATGAGCCTGTAAATCACACAATTCAATTAAAAGCCAGAACATTCAGATGAATTAACAATTAGCAGAAATTCCCGTTTGAATTTTGGACAATTGCGAATGCCCAAGTGTTTAAGTGGGCATGCGAAGGAATTTCACAGCGCTACCTAATGTGGGAAGATGACATATTCCACAGGGCCTTCACCTGCCCACACAAAGATTCCAGCACCCAGGACCTAGGCCCGGGCATCAAATAAACTGATAAAAAAAGGTAAAATTGGGGACCAAGGGGCATTTGGGAGTGACTAGGACAGGGGTATGCAACCTATGGCACGTGTGCCATGCACGGCACTCGAGGTGCCTTTGCACGGCACTCAAGGCTGCTAGAGTCAAACAGGCTCTTTAGATACTTGTTAATACAAAAAGGTGCTGAGGGACAATCCTCAATTTATGCATTGCAGCACGTAGAGGGGATCTAAGATCACTTCCTCCCAGGACTTGTGAATGGGAATCCACACTGTAGTAGAACAGCCCGCAGCTGCTGTTGAGGCTCCTGTCCTTGACGTGTACCTGGCCAGCCTGGTCCCTACTGGAATCCAGGGAAGCTACCCACACTGCTAGATATACACAGAGCTGCAGAAAAACTCTCCCCTCATACAAATAATACGAACAGCCCACACACAAGCACAACACACAATCCGCACAAACTCAACACCACTGACAATCCACAAACATGCACACAACCCCACACGCAGCCTCTCACGTGCAATACCCCACACACACACACACACACACACACTACCAAATACACAATGTGACATCCACACACACACACACAATTCAACAAGCAGCCCCCATACACAGCCCGCATTCATAGGTTCACAACACCACAAACTACTCATGAACATTTACAATATAAGAGCTCATTTACGCACAAATACAACAATACAAAGCAACTGCAGTATAATACCACAAGCAGAATACGGCAACATGCTCACCTCAATTAAAAAAAATAGGACCTGCACGCTAAGGGATATCACAATCTTATTTTGGCACAGTGCTGATAGAAGGTTGCCTACCCCTGGACTAGGAAGACATTAAAATGTAGTGGAGTCGGGACGGGGGGTAAAAAAAACAAAACGATGTGGCCATGACCGTGCCTCTTTAAGTCTACTTGTTTCAGGTATAATAAACTGGAACATTTTGTAGACCTTCCCAGAGAAGCAAAACAGATGGAATCAGCTGATTGATTCTAGATCTAGATTAGAATCTAGATGCTTTGTTAGTCCATCTCCTTCACAGAGAAAATGCTGTGAATTTATAGCCCACAGTGAGTGAAATGTAAATAACCACCCACTTACTTGCTTGACTAAACATTGGTATTTCATAAAAAACATTTCACAGTGCAATTTGCTCACACTTACCTTCTCACATATGAGATGCAATGCAAATAGCAAGCATTTCTGATAGCATATACAAAATCTGCCTGTGCATGCAAATGTGTAAAGTAGATCAATGACAATATATATATATTCATTCAAAGGTGGCCAGTGCCACCTAATCTATCTGGTTTATAGACATATATGTATAAAGGCATAGTTCATGTGGTGAAAAGTTGATCATTTTGTCTTGTGAATTAAACCAATTAGAATGAATCAATCTGATTTAATTGATGATTTCCACCTTTGACCAGATCTCGGGTTGATTCCTACAAACTAATAACACAATTATTTTTTATATGGTTTTATATTCTTCAGTACACTTTTTTAGATGTATAATTAAAAATGACGTTTTACAATATTTAGGGCTGTATTAATTTCCTTTTTTTTCAGTCTCTTCTTGTATATATGTGTACGTGGTTTGCATATTCTTTATACTGCATATATTTAGCTAATATTCAATATATGTAACCTGTTGACTATGTATGTGGAAAATACTATCACAATATAAATACTGACAATAACAATCAATGCATTGTATAACACACAGTGGAAACTGCTTTTTAAAAAAAAAAAAATAATAATAATAATATATACATAAAACCTACATATAACAATGATACAATGTTTTATGTAACAGTATATAGAGGCTTTTAAAGCTGCATGCACAGAAAATATAAATCTACTGTAGAATATAATGCAATGTCACATTTTACAGACTGTGCTAATATCAGTCTATGATTACAGCGATATAAGGTTGTACAGCGCTACGGAATTTGATGGCGCTACATAAATAATAAAATAATAATAATAATAAGATACGATAAGTAAAGGTTCCATGTTTACACCGAGCACAGTGCAATATTCCATCCTACCTCCTCCAGCAGGTACTGCAGTTGTTTCCTGTCGTCATGGTAACAGCAGCAACTCCACAGGACTCCCGAGAGGAGGGGGCGGTGCTCCACAGTGTGTTTCCGGTTCCGGTTCCCTGTTTCTGGTCGCAAAACGTGCGCGAGCAGCATTGGAAGTGAGAAGCTGAGCTGAGAGCGAGCGAGGCGGCCATTACCGGCACCATGTCCGACAACGAGGACAAGTGAGCGGCTTTAATACATTATAACGGGGGCGGTGTTATTAACATCCCTGGCGGACCATAGCCTGAATATACAGGGGCTGATAGCTGTGCTGTGTGTATGGAGGAGGGGGGTTATTATGGGATGTTCACTAGGTACAGCTAATGTGCTATACATGTAATCAGGATCTATGTGTCCTCTCCCTACCTGGCTTCATTAACTGGGGCTACCAATAAATGGGGGGCATGGTATAGTCACCAAATAGGGAAATGGGGAGTGATATGGATTATGTGTCCTCTCCCTACCATGCTTCATTAACTGGGGCTACCAATAAATGGGGGGCACGGTATAGTCACCAAATAGGGAAATGGGGAGTAATATGGATTATGTGTCCTCTCCCTACCTGGCTTCACTAACTGAGGCTACCAATAAATGGGGGGCACGGTATAGTCACCAACTAGGGAAATGGGGAGTGATATGGATTAGGTGTCCTCTCCCTACCTGGCTTTATTAACTGAGGCTACCAATAAATGGGGGGCATGGTATAGTCACCAAATAGGGAAATGGGGAGTGATATGGATTGTGTCCTCTCCCTACCCTGCTTCATTAACTGGGGCTACCAATAAATGGGGGGCATGGTATAGTCACCAAATAGGGAAATGGGGAGTGATATGGATTGTGTCCTCTCCCTACCCTGCTTCATTAACTGGGGCTACCAATAAATGGGGGGCATGGTATAGTCACCAAATAGGGAAATGGGGAGTGATATGGATTAGGTGTCCTCTCCCTACCTGGCTTTATTAACTGAGGCTACCAATAAATGGGGGGCATGGTATAGTCACCAAATAGGGAAATGGGGAGTGATATGGATTATGTGTCCTCTCCCTACCTGGCTTTATTAACTGAGGCTACCAATAAATGGGGGGGCATGGTATAGTCACCAAATAGGGAAATGGGGAGTGATATGGATTGTGTCCTCTCCCTACCTGGCTTCATTAACTGGGGCTACCAATAAATGGGGGGGCACGGTATAGTCACCAAATAGGGAAATGGAGAGTGATATGGATTATGTGTCCTCTCCTTACCTGGCTTCATTAACTGGGGCTACCAATAAATGGGGGGCACGGTATAGTCACCAAATAGGGAAATGTGGAGTGATATTGATTATGTGTCCTCTCCCTACCTGGCTTCATTAACTGGGGCTACCAATACATGGGGGGCACGGTATAGTCACCAAATAGGGAAATGGGGAGTGATATGGATTATGTGTCCTCTCCCTACCCTGCTTCATTAACTGAGGCTACCAATAAATGGGGGGCATGGTATAGTCACCAAGTAGGGAAATGGGGAGTGATATGGATTGTGTCCTCTCCCTACCTGGCTTCATTAACTGGGGCTACCAATAAATGGGGGGCACGGTATAGTCACCAAATAGGGAAATGGGGAGTGATATGGATTATGTGTCCTCTCCCTACCCTGCTTCATTAACTGGGGCAACCAATAAATTTGGGGCACGGTATAGTCACCAAATAGGGAAATGAGGAGTGATATGGATTATGTGGTTAATTCAAAGTGAATTTAACATTTTAGGTCAAAATAGCTGAATATTGGGAGAAGGAAAAGAAAACAAACAAGGCTGCTATGATTGCAGTTCAGCTATTTCAACCTAAAATGTGAAATTTGCACTTTATTGAATAAATCTGCATGTTTCTCGTTTAGATGAAATGCCTATATCCAGGGAAAAGGGTGAATGCGAACATGGTGAGAAATAATATGGATGGAAAGATGTAACGTGAAAGGGACATTCAAAGCACCGTATCTGATGTAGTTGTTATGGTGCCAGTAGTGCCCTGGCACCCCACCCCCTTTCCCGCGATTGTAAGTAGTCAAACTACTAAAGGTTTGGCAACTTACTTGGTTTGCACCAGTTCTCTATTATTATATGAAATCCAGGCTTGCTCTCCTCGCCCATGCATTTATAGGATACCACCCCTAGCCGTTTGGTGAAATGAGCCTGATATATATATATATTTATTTCTATTTCAGGTCTGTTTCTTTGCAATACTTTTTAGACCTCACATATACCAGAGTCCTTTATCTTAAAGTACACACAAATCAAAACAGACAGCATCCACATCCTTCTAACATCGTAACCACTACAATGTGTTTATATTATTATGGTGCTTGGTGTCCCTTTTAATATTGTCATTCAAGCAATGAATGGATTATCGTCCTAAAAACCTTTTGTGTATGTACTTATTTCCTGGAGTTAGATTTCTCTATTCAGATTATGTAGAGAACTTTCACTAGATGTCTAATTGTAAACCGTTCTCAATGCATATGCTCAGTAATTTTATTTTTACTTAATTTAGCAATATCTCTAATGTTTAATAAAAAAAAATTCTTTCCTACAGCTTTGATGGAGAGGATTTTGATGATGCAGAAGAGGATGAAGGACTTGATGATTTGGACAATGCAGAGGAGGTAAGAATATTAAAGTAACAATGCACATATCTGTGTTACTACATTCTTAAAGGGATATGCATCACAAGCAGGGGGACAAGGACAATGACTGCTCCATAAAACTGCTTGTATTGCAAGATTCAAGCCAGCTTACTCCAAGGCATTCCTCATATTGGGCATCACGCTGGAGCCAACTAGCACCTTACCCTTTTCTTCTCAGTTAGGACCACGAGCCGATAACGAATATGACCTTTAGCAAAACAAATGCTCCCATCTGAGAACCTTGGTTTTTAGAATGCTGCTGGATTTAACCTAAAGCACCACCTTCAATCCAATGTTATCAATGCTACAAGTCAATTTGTTCTTATCTTAGCCTTCCTGTTCGTATTTGTTGTGCAGACTGTACTACTATTGCTGCATGTATTGTTTATTTAGCTTGTGTAATGTTATTAAAAATGATCTTTATAAATGCTACAAAACTTCTTAAAAATAAATAAAACCAAAAGTAACTAAGAAAAACTTTGATAAGTATATATTATAAACTTACTGCAAACTCTGTCAGATTGCATAGTTTGGCAGGGCTCTTAGCTAGGGGAGCTTCTTCAGCCCCCCCATACCAGCCTATCTCCGTTTCAGACCAGTCCACTAATGGCAAAAACAGGGCATGATTGATGATCAGACTCACTCTCTCCTTTCCCTGTCCGCGTGTTGCAAGCTGAAGAGATCTTCCAACTGCACATGTGGAAATCTTTTGCATGTCCAATGCACTTTTCCATCATTCTTGAAGATTAGACACTAGTTAGATCAGTGCCCCTCCTTGAGTGGTTGTGGAAAGCATAAGAAAGAAGTACATAATTATGTAAAAGGGGGAAAAAAACGGTGTGTAGAGAGAGGCTAAAGCTTCTGCATTAGACGGTTGTCTCAAAAGTAATGCATATCCCTTTCATTGCACCTAAATTCTTGTTCTGCGTATAGACTAAAATGTGTCAGAAAATTTATTTGCATATGTTTACATATTTTGGCCAGTGATAACCATGCTGACAAGGTTTTTGCACCTTCAGCATGTGTAACATATCAGGCAGGTGAATGAAACGTGCATAACATATAATTTAAATAAATTAAAGTTGAGCTCATCACAGTGCTTTCCTTAAAGGACCACTATAGTGCCATGAAAACAAACTTTTTTTTTTTTCCCTGGCACTATGTAGTCCTTAGGTCCTCCCGACCCTCATGGCCCCCCTACCGCAGGGCTGAAGGGGTTAAAACCCCTTCAGCCACTTACCTTTATCCAGCGCCGGGCTCCCTCGGCGCTGGTGACCTCTCCTCCCCCTCCGACGCTGGCTCCAAAGTGGAGCCGAATGCGCATGTGCGGCCAGAGCTGTGTGCGCATTAAAAATGCCCCTAGGAAAGCATTACTCGGTGCTTTCTTATGGACGTAAGCGTCTTCTCGCTGTGATTTTTCACAGTGAGAATTGCGGAAGCGGCCTCTAGTGGCTGTCAGTGAGACAGCCATTTGAGGCTGGATTAACCCTGCAGTGTAAACATAGCAGTTTCTCTGAAACTATGTTTTCAGCTGCAGGGTGAAAACTAGAGGGACCTGGCACCCAGACCACTTCATTAAGCTGAAGTGGTCTGGGTGCCTATAGTGGTCCTTTTAACTATCAAAATAAAAGAGATTTCGAATTGAATCATGTCTGTTTTAATTATAATGAAAAATACTTATCCTCTTCAATAATTTTATACCTTACGCCAAACATAATTCTTGTCTGTTGTGTTTTACATCTTTTAATATGTTTGTGATTTCTCAATTCAGGAAGACCGGGAGAATGTTGCCATTCTACCTGCTGGAGAAGGCCAGCAAGCCAACCAGAAACGCATCACTACTAACTATATGACAAAATATGAGAGGGCACGTGTGCTGGGAACAAGAGCTCTGCAGATAGCGTAAGTGTGTAGTAGCAGAGTCAAATTCCAGACCTAATGCTGTAAGCAGACTGTGTTTTTTTTTTTTTTTTTTTTTTTAATTCTTTATTTTTATTTGTGCATATGAAAACAGATTACATGTATTCTTGCAGTGCCACAACAGCGACTGCAGGCGGTTTTTGAACATCAAGTTGTCATGGCATGCAGTGAAAAGCAGCACATTTTTGTTATTGTTATTTTTCATGCAAAAGTATCACGTTAAATAAGACAAGTATATTAGTGCGTAGATTACAGTGCTAGACAAAGATTTACAGACACTTTAATGCCTTGCCCAGACATCATTAACATGAACTATTACTAAGTATGCGTCTGAACTAAAAGCTGGTTCATCAATCTAGTAAACAATATAACCTTGTAAGATTAGCCATGCAGGTTGAGCATTGTGAAGCTTGAGACATACGTAGAGTCCACATAATGTATGCCCCGGCGCGCCCTGTGTGTAGTAGAGCCAGTCGGTCCCTGTGGGGTCGGCTGATGCCTGTGCCAGAGGCAGCAGGTGTTGATGCACCAGGTTTTTCGGTGGTCTGGATCAGCTGCCCGCACTGTGACTCCTGGTGGTTGAAGCCAAGGCTGTATACGGTTGGATAAGGAGCTGAGATTTGGTTAGGTGCTAGTCCCCAGGTGAGTTTTCGCCATTGTTTGTGGCTGTCTCCGTTGAGCCCAGGTTGCGACCAGGAAGGGACCAGGGCTGAATGCTGCCGGGTCACATGGTTGCCATTACGGACTGTGTGCCGTCGTTGGATGCCTGAAGGAGTGGATAAGGTCTCTTGCCGCTGCTTGCTTTGGGGCTTTTCTCTTCCACTTCATCTCCCCCTGGGCTGCCACTGATGTGTGAGGCCACGTTGCGTCCTGCCGCCATCTTAAGTAGCAGAATGTTGTTGCTTTCACCCGCCTTATGGCCGTCCAACAGGGTCCATGCTTGCATGCCCATGTGTGTGAGCGTGCCGTGGGGGACCGCGATGACCCCCGCTAGTCCAAGGGGGGGGGGGGGAGGTTCTGCATCTGCAGGACTTCGGGGCTGGAGGACCGGCCGCGTCCCCAGCCCCGCATCAACTGCTAGGCCGCAGGTCGGACCTGCCTCGGCTGGTGCCTCCAAAGTGCTGTTATTGCCCCAGTCTTGTTCCCACCCGGGGCTCCATAGGGTGAGTAGATGTGGAGCCTGTTTAGCCTGGCTGGATGGCTACATGGAAGGCTTAAAGTCCGCCATTTAGTGGGAGCCCCGGGTGTTTGCATCCTCTCCGCATGGCGGTCAAGCTCCGCCCCGCAGACTGTTCTTTTAACTAGAAACTCAGAAGGTTCACGGAAGAGATCTGTTGGCATCGGTTTGGGTGTACAGGCTTATAATAATTTACAGCTATATTCTTAAGCAGAGGTTATATAATAACGTGGAACTATCATCTGTGAGATTTTCACAAACCAAATAAAATTAGCTTTGCATTGTGCTATTATTTCTTTATTGCAAGACTGTACAATTTAAACTACATCAGTCTTATGATGTATTATATTTAGAGTTGTTTTATTTTTTTTCATGTCTAGCATAGTGGAAGGTGTGTGTTTATTTGGATGTCTGTCTACAAAACATATTAATGGCAATCATCAGAAGTGATTTGTATGTTGAAGGGTATCTTATTTATGCTTAAGAGGCACCCTCTGTTTACTGGACTTTCTGAAAACGGATTTATCCACAACCAGCACGAGAGAATTTCTCTTTAAACCGTAGATTTCTTAAATCTTGTAGAAATCATAATTTTATTGACGGTGATGTTCACTATTGCTGTAGGATGCCATGGCACTTTAAAGAAAATCATTGCGTCTGACTTTTGTGTGTCTGGGAATCCACCACAAGATGTCACAAGAACACAAGGCACGCATGTCTTTCTCGCTGTCAGCTGAAATCTGTTTTGATTAGCAGTGCATAAGTAAGACAGAGAGACATTATTTATCCAGGCTCACAAAGGACAAAGAAGCTTAATATCTACTTCCTGGTAGCTCAGTGACATTAGTGAAAGGTATCCTGCTCAGGATCACCAAAGACATGCACTGCATTTCCATAGCAGATTGAGTTATTGCTGAGTTGAAGTGACACTTTACATTTTGCGTGGAACTACAATTCTCACAATGTCTGGCACACCGGGCCAGGAGTTGTAGTTCTTTTTTGAAGGCAGACAGTCTAGTTTCAATTAAACCTTGTTAAGTTTGCACCTTATGTGCGCCTCTATAGTTAATTATTTTTTTTTATTTTATTCTTTTTTTGTGCAATGACAGAAATTGCGATATATCTGCAGTATGGAGGTTTGTGCAAAAGCCATAACATGTTTTATACAACATTATCCAGTGAAACAGAAAGGAAAAGTTATTTAGTCAAGGCGTGTTTTGTTATACAATGGTAATTGACTTGGTCACAATTCGTCAAGGTTTTTGCATTTTCATAAAGACAGAAAATCGGTAAACAAATAACTTTAAAAATTAGAATAGCCTAACAGAGCAGTGTTACTGATATAGTTTTGAATGGTGTGAATTGGCAGCCTCATCGTTGACCCTGCTTTGCTGCCACTCCTGCTACAGGGGAAGGAGAGCTGCATTGCCCACCTATTGGCCATGGAAACCACCCCACATGCACCCCCAAGGGAACCCGAAAAGCGTTGCGGCGAGCTTCCTCTAAGCCTCTTTTACATTTTCAGGCGATCAAGTTGTAACAGAGGTCAGTATGATCTCTAGTTACTTTTATTAGAGAACATCTAAATGTCAGTTATGGAATTTCTCATTATTCAATCTTGGTTCGTGTTCTTAGGTATAGGTGAACCTATAGAGCTACCGGTTTGCGTTCTTACTCCGTAAGCAGCTGCTTCTCAGATAATGTCATTTAACACTTTGAAAGCCAGATACAACAAACTGCAAAGCAATTCTCTTGGCTTGTCTCTGGCTCTTAAAGGGTTAAATGCGCAGCGAAAAGTTTGCACTCTGTAAAACAGTAGAAAAATTTTCAGGCAGTGGCATGAGGACATTTATTGCTTCTAGATTTTAATGGGATTCTGCCTATGTTGCCTTTTACATTTAACAATTTAATACATGTTTTATAAACATTCCGCTAGTATTCACAACTTTTCCATATCTTCTGTTTTAACAGGATGTGCGCCCCAGTCATGGTTGAGCTGGAAGGAGAAACAGACCCCCTGCTTATTGCTATGAAGGAGCTCAAGTAAGATATATTTTTTCAGTAATTGAATTCCTATGTATTCTAAATTACAGGCAGCTTTTTATCCCTACAAATTTAGCTGCACAGGTTAGGAACACCGCCCACTCCACCACTTGAAGTTATTAAAAGAGGATAATTCTAAGAGTCCCTAGTTTTCTGCCGGTCTCTAAAGAGAGAGGTTGTTCAGATAGCATTTCTCCGTTTTTGATTTTAGTTCCATACCTGCAATAGGTGAGATTGCAGTTGGGCAGTATAGGGGGCTTGCAGGCCAGGTCTAGAAGCGTGCTGGGGAGCTGCTTTACCTGGAACGTGTGTCTGCATGTACCCTCTCCCAGGGCAGATCCGCTGGAACACACCTTGAGTGCCTATGCGTTACAGCAACATATAGTTTGCTGCTGCTTTTCTCCTCCTTCCTCCCACGTGGACGGAATTGAAGGGGCATCTGGTCACAATACTGAAAGGTCTGTATAGGTCGTGAATTTTCCAATAGTGCCATAACTTTTCGCCCCGGGGTACTTTAATTTTTTTTTTATATTCTAAAATGTCCTGTATAACCACATGGAAATTGAAGTGTTAATTGAATACTTACTTTGTTTTTGAATAAGCAATCAAACTACTTTAATTGCTTAATAAAGTTGGTGGGAAGCAGGGTTCTGTCACCAGCCCTGTCAGGGCAAAATAACGGAAGTTTCCTAATCATGTAATATTCTTCTACAATGTCTATTCCTTTCAATTAATGTCTACATATATTGAAAGATCATTTTCTCTTCCCACAGAGCCAGAAAGATACCTATAATCATCAGACGCTACCTACCTGATGGCAGTTACGAAGATTGGGGAGTGGACGAACTCATCATAACAGACTAGGACCTCACAAGATACTGTGGACTTTTCCAGCCTCACAGGAACTTTAAATATTTTATCAATCTCCACAACATTTCTTCTTTTGCTGTTGTACATAGTTTGTTTTTTAAATAAATTCTATATTTGGTAAATTCTAAAAGCTATGTGGAATAATTCTAGTTAAAATGACCCGAGGTGGTTTACCAAATGTTGATCATTGGAAAATAAAGATTGCAAACGACATAAGGGACAGGAAGTCTGTGTTGCAATCAAACGCCACAAACTTAATTTAATAATTGTATATCTCATTCTACCTGAGAAATATGTCATGTTGTGAATCGTAAGGCATAAAGTTTGTCAACTCTTTGTTTTCAGAATATCCCTTGATAACATGAACACCAAAATTGGTGTCTTCTAGAAAAAGTAATTACTCCAATCCTCTTTTGAGCAAAGACTATTCAAGCACATAAAGAGAATTCATGCACCTGTTTTCTTCGATGCGCTCTCTTCCTAAACCCCCACATCCATTCCTTACCTGTTTTCGGTAGAACAGTAAGCCTATTGTGTGTCTCTCCCACTGCATCTGTTGTCATGGAAACGCACATGGTTGGGACAAATTTCTCAGGAGTATCAGAAGGCAGGATGAATCCCACTCTTTGTTTTCCAAAAATTATGGTCCGTTGCTGCTGCGTTCCTTGTCACACCTGGGGGACTGCATAGTCATGATCACAGTGCTACTGTTTGGACAGTAAATGTTTTCATAGACTTGTATCTGAAATTAATATTGATTTGATGTTTTCAGTACTGTTTTGTTTCAGATACTTCTTCCCAATTACAAAGATACACATCTCGTATGTTAACATTTTTTTTTAATGGTAGAAGTAAAACTTGTTAATGGGTCATAATTAATCATATGATGCATGTTGTGAATTTTCTTTTTATCATGTGTGATAAAAGTTGCTTTAAGTAAAATTTGCAGCACTTGATCCTTTGGATTATACAGCCTATCCAGCTTTTCAGAGTGTACCTGTCATATTACACACCTCTTTAGATCAGTTTAAAGGTATACTCTTAAGTGTTGTCTCAACTTAACTGGGATGTTGCTGGTGCATGGAGTACCCTGCAGCCACTCTGGGCTCTGAGAGTAATAGAGAGATTTGTAAAAATAAATCACTGCACATTCAAGTCAGGTAGCATGGACTGCCTATATATCAAACCAAACTTGTTTTTTTTTTATAAATCATATTTGATGCATTACATATGTGATAAACTGTATGGCAAGATACACAAAATAAAAAGCAAACTCTCTGGGATCAAAACAAAAATCACATGTAAAGACTCAATAGATGAGGAATAAAAACATTGTCATAGTGAAGGAAAAAAACAACCAGTCATATTAAAGTGCTCAGGGGAACATCATGACAACTCTGACCCGTTGGTACACCATTGGGCAGTTCTTTTTAACTGGTCTAATAAAACTTGTTTTTGCTGCTCATTAAAAAAAGCTTCAAGGTGTTTGTGTGGAGCTCCGTGACAAAGAAACTAAAGAACATCAGACACCCGAAATTCAACAACTTCCACAAGCCTTATACCCCAACACCCTCTCACAGCCGACATCATGGGGCGGAAAAACAGAAAATTCCACATTCCGGAGGAACCAAAAATGCCTGATATCAGGCTGTCTTTCGACAGGCCTACCCCACAAGTTGCACCAAAGATGGCGCCGGCGGAGCTGAGTGAGGAGACTGCCTCCAAGGCATCCCGAGACGAAGAGGCTCCCACCTCCCCGCCAAAGCCAGGTCCCTATAACGAGTCTGAATCAGACGAAGACTCGTCGCCGGCAACAAAACGGGATATCAAAGATCTCTTGCTGGAAATGAGACAGGTATGGAAGGCAGACCTGCACGCTACTCAAGCAGAGCTGGGGTCCCTGTCCCAGAGGGTCACCGAGGTGGAGTCCAGAGACCAGTAGCTGTGGACCACCCAAGATGAGACCCGGGACCTCGCTGTCAGGTATTCATCCGCTTATAGAAATGTGGTTAATGACATTTACTGTCCACACAGGAAACGTTGTGCCGAGCAGCAACCTAATCCACAGAAGGGTTAATGCTGAGCAGCAATTATGCAAATTAAACCTGTAACTGACTTTGGGGTCAAAGGCCGGTTACAGCCTATCAGAACTAAAGGAGGGGTATTTAGGCCCAGTTCTCATTCTGCTCAGTGCCCTGTCGTGGTTTCCCTTGTGGTTGTCCGAGAGCGCGTTCCTGTTATTAGTTTTCTACCTGTTTTTTGACTTTGGCTTTGTTTATTTGACTTCTCTATATTCTGGTATCCTGATCCCTGGCTTTCCTCATCGCTGCGTCCCTTTCTGTGTTCCCTGACCTCGGCTAGTATTTTTGACTATTCTATGTGCGTTAAATCCGGCCATTCTAAGGACCGGTAATACGTTACTTATTTGTAATCCGTGCTATACAGTTCTACGTGCTGGATCAAACAGTAATCCTGACACTCGCGCAACAAGTCCAGAGACTAAACAGGACTGTGACAGCGCTGGAATCCCGGCACAGGAGGAAGAATATCCACCTTAGAGGAGTGCCGGAACGAATTGCAGGAGATGCCCTATTACCCTTCCTCCAGAGACTGCTGATCTCCATGGGTGCAAAGAAAGTTGCAGACACCGGTATTATCACTTAGGCGTTCCGGATCCGTAAAGCAGCAGCGGCACCCGCGGATGCACCAAGAGACATTATAGCAGTGACTAAGGACATTGCAGCTCGAGCTGCCATAATGTCCCGCTCGAGAGAGCTAGGAGACATCCACTTTGAGGAGTGCACCATTGCCATTTACGGAGACCTCCCTTTTAGTGTGCTGATGGCGAGGAGGCAGCTAGCACCTGCTGCACGATGGCTGCGAGACGCCGCAATTAAATACAGATGGGGAATAGAGGGCTCCCTAGTAGTTCAGAGAGGGGGTGACACACTCACCTTAGCCCCCTCTGGAGACCAGACGACATTCCTCCAGCAGCTACCCCCTATAGTACTACGGCACCAGCAGCAACACTTCCTGGATAGCCCAGGGAGCCCACACTAGAGAAACCACCGGAGAGTTTCATACTCACCCAATGACCCACAGACCACACAAGTTAGTGAAGAACCCTGTATAAAAACCCCTCCCTGGGGCACTGCACCCTTTCTATAGAGTCTAATATGCTTTAAGTTCCACAGTTCCCAAATTAATGACGGTCTATACCTATACATGTACCCAACTAGCAAAGGGCTATATAAACAATCAGAAACAGAAATAGCCCATGACACAAATATCTAATGCACCACTAGGCCCATACTTACCGTTTAGGAGACATAATGTATGTATTGCCTCATTTAACCCATGTAATCACTGTTTTACTCTTTTACCTATCTCATACTGCGAACAGTTGTAACTTGCATGTGCAAACTACAATAAAATACAAATAAAAAAAATAAATAAAAAAGCTTCAAATATGTTTTTACTATTTTGGACCTGAATAGTTTAGCTCTGTTTTCTTTGTACTGTGTACCCCGCCAAAAAAATGCAATCTCTAATTTGAGCTATCAGTATTGATGACAAATGTTTAGATTTTATGAAAAAGCTATGCAATTCAATGTCCTTAATTCCTAACTGTCAATTGGTCCTCCTGCTCTGTCACAGCAACTACAGTGCATACTTTATAGTTGCTGTGATTACTTTTGAAAGACTATCTCGCACATGCTTGATACTAGGAATAATTGGGCATATGTAGCTCTGTTCCAATGCCCATGCAATGAAGTTAGTGTGTGGGCATCATGGGAGAGAGGATTGCCTTGCTTAGGGAATGTCCTGGTGCAGGCAGTTGTGGAGAGAAGGGGAGTACGAACATCAGCTCTTCTAATTAAAATCAACTTATAACATGTTTTATTGCTGTAGGAGCTCTCAGAACTGGTTCAGTTTAAGCTCTCTTTAAGTGTATTGAAAGAACACTGTAAAACCACAACCATTGCAGCTCATTGTTTTGATTATAGTTCTTGAATGATAACCATGGTGTTCTGTTACACTGGTTTCAAGTGTTGTGCCAAAAACTGAAGCTTGTCTAGAAATCAAGTCATGTAATGCAGAATATTCACTTTCAAGTCATCCATTATGTTGGATAGTAAAGGGATTTTGACTGCAATCACTATTGTAAAATGGACAGCTAACACACCTATGTTTTCTAAGGGGCTGCCTGGAAGGTTGTATTTTTCATCAAACTGGCAAATTTGGGTATAGCGCCCTCATTGCACCAAAACTACCACAAGCTTCTTGGCATCCTAGCTTAAGATGAATAAGTACAGACAAAGAACCGGTAACCTGGCAAAATTCTACAGAGTATAATTCCCTGTAATTGTACACCCGCAGGTATCTTTGCTTTTAGATTTCTGGATTGTAAAAAACCTCCTTAAGTGTCTCCATTATGCAGAGCATGTCTTTTCGAGTTCGTTTTGGGAGCTTAGAAACATCTACAGTTTATTTCAGCTGTTTATTGAATAAGGTGAATAAAAAGGGGATTTAGGGCCCTGTACAATCCTGGTTTCTACAGTTTTTACAGATGTTATTTGTTTTAGGAGTTGCTCTTTCTCCAAAGAGTTAATAGCTCAGAATCATCTGACAACATTATGGGAAATAAAGACACAATTAGCTCATTGTTCTACATGTCATATGACCGATACATAGAGCCATAGCAGTGATTTGTTAAGTCAGCAATGTTGCCAGTGCAGTATGTCTGGTCTGTATTAGTCCCCGAGTCGCTTATTGCACACCAAGTAAGCGCATATAAAGTGTATATTATCGCACCCAGGCCACTGATACCCTCTGAACTGAAAGCAAGTGTACTAGAAAATAAATATGCGTCTCCATATGGCCTTTTCGTGGCTTCCATTGCTTAGCTCCACTGTTAGTTCTGGCTGTGGAATGCTATGCCTAGCTCCGCTGAGATTCTGTGTGCTCTACCCTCTAAAGCTGTATTAATAGCATTTCCACTAGTGCCAGCATAATATAGCTCTATCCTAGCCACCGAGTGCTGCTGAGATTACCTGCAATTTCTGCTCTCATGTGATGCAAGGGCCATGGCTTTAGCATGTTGTAATGTAATCCGACATGGCACAAATGAATAGAACAGATTGCACCAGAAAAGCAGAATGTAATTCTATTTTATTAATCCTTTCAGGACCAGGGCTATGCATTCCCATCAATTTGTTGGTTAGTTGGACTCTGCTAACAGAACAGGTAGCTTTTCTTTTGTTTCCCATTCATTTTGAATTCCAAAATTAATATAAATAACATTTGGTTTAAAGAGTTCGATATGCATCAACATAATCTGTAATGTGATCTCAAATACCACACTTTTTGGGTGGAATATAGCTGTTTGAGACATTTTCCATTTCAGATATTTTGACCTAAAATACATCATCCTGTTGTTATTGTCATAGATAGAAAGCTCTGTTAGGTAGGGACATAGAAATCTCTGTGTAACATATTCATCCTCACTTTGCAGTCAGCGGCCGTGCATCTGCATGAATGACACTTGCGGCATGTTAATGGACGCCGGCCGCTGCGGATCCAAGGCTAATTATACCCCCCAAGCTCGCTCACGTAACTGACGCTGTCAGCGCGCACTTGACGTCGTGCACATACCACTCGCGTTTTGGGGTCAAAGAGCGATCGCGGGCAATCAGAAAACTACAATCTCATTGCCCTGTCGTGGTTTCCCTAGTGGTTGTCCAAGAGTGCGTTCCTTATTCTAGTTATTCCATTATTTTACTTTGACTTTGATTTTGACTTCCCTGTTTTCTGGTATCCCTGACCTTTGGCTTTCCTTTATCGTTGTGTCCCATTCTGTGTTCCCTGACCTTGGCTATTTTTCTGACTATCCTTTGGTACGTTAGTCCAGCCATTCTAAGTCACAGTAATACGTTACCTATTAGTCTCCTGTGTTACACAATTCTACATGCTGGATCATACTGTAATCCTGACATTACGACATGGCCATAGATCCTGGAAAATTGTGTAAGCACATAGCTGCTTGCGAAAGGAAACTAGAGGAGAATGATCACCGCATGGATCAATTTGCCGCGGCCTTCAGTACGCTTCTTACCCGAACAGCGCATCTGCAACCTGCGGTCTCTTCTACTGTCTCAGTTCTGCCTTATGTACCTCCACCTAGAGTACACAAGGCACCCACTATCTCTCTATCTCCTCCCCTGCATTTTGATGGTAATATCCAAGAATGCCGGGGGTTCCTTAACCCAATACAGTATCATTTTGAGGCCTCACCGGGATCTTTTCCCAAACATAAAGCTAAAATTGGTTAACTAATGAACCAACCAAAAGGTAAAGCTTTAGCTTGGGCCAACCCATTATGGGAGAGAAATAACCAGGAATTCCTTATGTAATTTAAACTTACGTTTGAACCATTAGGCAGGGAGGAAGATGCCTCCACTGCCTAGATGCACATCAGACAAGGAAACCGGCCTATCTCGGAGTATGCCATAGAATTTCGTACCTTGGCTTCCGAGGTAGACTGGACTAACAGTGGGCTAATCTCTGCATTTAAAAAGGGACTATCTGAAACTATGCTAGATGAGATTGCTACCAAAGATCTACCCAATAAACTTAACCCCTTAAGGACCGGACTTTTTTTGCGATGTTGTACATTTGCGACCAGGCATCTTTTTGACACTTTTGTGGTGTTTGTGTTTAGCTGTAATTTACCGCTCTCTCATTTACTGTTCCCATACAAATTATATATTGTTTTTTTCAGGACAAAAGGGGCTTTCTTTACATACCATTATTTATATAATCTCATGTAATTTAATTTAAAAAAAAATGAAAAAATATGATGAAAAATTGAAAAAAAATACACGTTTTTTGAATTTTTTTTTTTTTTTTTAAATTCTTTATTTTTGCTGTGCAGGTAGGTACATGATATTGTAAGCGCCACAACAGCGTACATAGTTATTCACATAGATTGAGCAGTGGCATGAGTGCGTGCACGTTTTTTTTTTTTGAATACAAACAATATATAACAGGCTTAACATTGATGAATATTTACTGCCAGGAAACTTTAGACCACAGTAATAGGACTGTAACAAGCGTGGCTAAATAGTGGGAATTCTAAAGTAAAGTAAGCTAGACATCGTTTAACAATGCTATGTTAGTGTCATCTATACGGGTAACAAGATAGTGAGGCTGTATACAGACCTGCTTAATAAGTAATTATGGTCCAGGCTTCCCCCAATGTGTAGTTACATAGCACAGCTGTGCTGGGTGATTATGTTGTCGGTTGAGGCCGACAGATTATAGGGCACCCTAACTAGTAAAGTAAATTGACCGGTTGTATAAGGAAACATGCTTAACTAAGGTAACAAGAATTAACAGGGAACAAGTTCCTACATGGTTTTTATGTGCTGTAGACGTAAGGGACCTCTGCGGTCGGTCTCAGGTGAGAAGGGGCCCTGGCATATATTCGACACAAGGCAGCTAGAGCCTCTGCATGACCCCCACCCCCGACCTGGATGCCACTCAACCAATGCCCGTGGTATCTACCAGAGTCATGCTGGAAGTGAATGTCCCGCTTGGATCAGTCGTATTGCAGCAGGGCGAGAGTCCCATTGCCAGGCTCAGACGCCCCCGAACTGCTGGTCTGTTGTGGGTGTTGGGCGTACATGTTGCGGCTTGCAGTGTCAGTCCTGGTGGCTCTGACCTCCGCAGTGCGTCACGAGGCAGGCTCTTCGGGCTTGGAGGTACCATGTTGCTCAGAGCAGGGTAGACTGAGAGTCTCTGTTGATGTTGGCTGGGTTGAAGTGGGTTGGAGGGACACTTGCGGTAGTGCTTGCGGTAGTGCTTGTCCTTCAGCAGGTTGCATGATTTTCCCGGTCGGGATGGTGCTTTAGGGCAGTTGCTCCGGCGCCGTTGAGCTGCTGGTGGGTCTTTGCCGGGTTGGCGTTTGGCAGAGCCTCGCTGAGGTGGACAGGCGGGTCTGTGTTGGTGCTGGGTTATTGGTTGGGTATGTGCCCGGTCCAGTTGAGTTCTCTGTCCATAGGGGGATCTTCCGCTCTGGTCAGTAGTGATAGCCCGCAGTGTAACGTGTAAGGTTGGGCGGTGATGCAGGCCCTTCGGGCGCAGAGGTTTGGTCGCAGTGGCCATTTTATGCACTCCACATGGATGTGTAGGTGAGTGGGTGCCATGTTTAAGTGTGGCGCGCTGATGCAAGCGCCTCTCGAGTTTGTTCCAAAACGCCCTGAAGATCGCGTCCAGCCTTGCGGCGTAGTCAGTGTGTTCCGAGTGGTTGTCACTTGGGTACCCCGTGCTCACCCTGCGCTGCGCGGAAGCTACTGCGGCAGCGGTTTCAGGGGCATCCTGGGTTCGTTGGGTTACAGGCTGAGTTGTGGGGGTTGTCGTCCCCAACGAGGACCGCGATAACCCCCACCGGTCCGGGGGGGGGGAGCAGGGCTGAGATGGGTTCAGGAATGTGAGCGTGTGCCTTGCCGGGGGATCGGCCGCCTCCCCCAGGCTCCAGGCCCCGCTCTGGAGTAGGCCGCATGGCCGGTTGAAGTGATCGCTTGGTGTACCGGGTCAGGAAAGGTATCCCTCTGTTCCCAGTTTGATTCCGCATCCGTTTCTGAGCTCCAGGAGCTGTTGAGGCTATTGTTTCGGTCCGAAATAATATATTTGAACCCGCTGGTGCAGGAGCTCTTAGAAAGCTCGACCGGCCATCTTGGCTGTCAGGCCCCGCCCCCCCGTTTTTTGAATTTTAAGTGAAAAATCTTTTACTCATCTACAAAAGCGAATGAAAAAAACTGCTAAATAGATTCAAAATGTTGTCCTGAGTTCAAAAATACCCAGTGTTTACATGCTTTTTGCTATTTTTTTGCATGTTATAGGGCTATAAGTACAAGTAGGATATTGCGGTTTCAAAACATACATTTTTAAAATGTATCAATAGTGACATTGTAACACTATTATCTGTCATAAATTGCTAAATAACACCCCACATGTACATATTTTTTTAAAAGTAGACAACCCAGGGTATTCAATATGGGGTATGTCCAGACTTTTTTAGTAGCCACTTAGTCGCAAACACTGGCCAAAGTTAGCGTTCATATTTGTTTGTGTGTGAAAAAAGTAAAAAACTAGCGGGGCCGGGCCGCCGAGCCGAGCGGTCGCAAGACAGATCGGCTCCCGCACAATATGACCCGTTAAGCCTATGAATGGAGTTTCTTGGGGGAATAAATGGTTACCATCCACGACCCTCGATGCATACAGGCTACCGGAGCTGAGGAGAGGCTTGCTCCTTGAGTTCTAGTCCCTCGGAGGAGAGGCCCCTACTGTACCAGGCGGAAGGCCTACCTGGCGGTGAGTGGAGTGGACGGCCGCCGCTCCACTATCCTGCCCAACGGAGCCTGACTCGAGCATGGAACACGGCGGACCCGGCCCCGGTCCACCCCCCTCTGGGCCGGGGGGTGATCCCGGTCCATGCCCCAGAGTCACACCCGGAGACTCCACCGGACCATCGGGCCCAAACCCAAGATGGCGGATGTCAGGTGCGCGGGAACTGCACCGCAGAGCCCATGGCAATCTCCGGACACCATCTGACCCGACGGCAACACGAGCCAAGCGACTCATGCCTTGCGGCAACACCCGAGTAAGGAGACACTCCAGAGGCATGGCGCTGGTAACCCGGCACGAAGCACCACCCACGTGGACGGCGCGGCGGAAGAGACCGCTCATCCTTCTTCTGAGCTGGGAGCTCACCGGGAGGTTTCCCCTCCACAGCGCGCCATACCCCCCGGGGAAAGCCGGCAACCGACGGAACCCTGGGCCCACGGTCCTGTTGATGGGACCAATGGCGATCGCACACGAGCCCCCACCAAGGCCTCAGGCCGAAGAACGGCGGCCCCGGACGCAGAGTCGCCACGACACCGGGATGATCAGGTGCATGGTGCTGGTCGACAACCCGACTGAACATCAAGCGACACTCACCCCGAGGTACAGCGCAACACCCGACGGAGTGAGATGAGTGCAGACTTGGACAGTGATGGACTCACTGGCTATTGCCATATAACTTAGCATGGCTGGGACTTGGGCCTCAGAATCGTAACTGTTACCAGCTGGGACATCCCTAGTTGCATGTATTACTTTAATCACTATGCTGGCCTCAAAACCTCTGGGTTCGGCGGGCAGGGATTGTATTGGCTGGGGCAAAGCATGCTCTATACGTTTATTGCTGGCTGTCTCCGCACCCTTAACTAACACCCTGCTGCACTCTCCTCTCAGTACTCTATCAGTCCTACTACTGTTAACAGCTTCAGCTCCATCCTCCAATCTTTTCCCCATGCTATTAACCTGATGGTGTTGAGCCTTGTACAGATGTCTAAATTACTGATGCAGATGCTCCATGGGTGTAACAAACAGAGCCTGTTCTTACTAAGTCTATCAGGGTCGATGCTTTACTACCTTGTTGATCTCAATGCAAGCATGTTTCATTTCCTTAGGTAGACTATCCCTAATGATCAATGCCAGACACGTAAGCCATGCAATGTTCATCTCACACAGCTGAGTTCCGTGCCTTTGCTGTCCACACTGCTAATATTACTCATATTTTAAGCCTCAGTCTATACCTGGCGTAAACCTTGCGTGTTTTACACATTTTTTCCTTATAAGCTCCACACGAGACCTGCAAATACCCCCTTCAGCAAACGTGAGCTTATACATTATATTATATTAGTTATATGCATACTTATACCGCTAATGCGTCCACACTGTTCTTGTCTCTAGCTTCAGTTGATAACAACAATTCCTAGCATGTATTTTCAAACTAAAGCTTAACTACCATAAAACAAAAAAACAAAAGGCATTGCGATACTGGAAATGTAATATACTCTTGCTGACTAATGTATCAACCCTACACTGTGAAACAACCGTACATTTCCCCCAATATCTCTTCTGTACCCCATCTTGTATGCCTTTAATAAAATAAAAATAAAAGGATTTTAGCAACTAAAAAAAAAAAAAAAAAAAAAAAAAAAAA
Organism: Pelobates fuscus; assembly: GCF_036172605.1. Classification (NCBI taxonomy): domain Eukaryota; kingdom Metazoa; phylum Chordata; class Amphibia; order Anura; family Pelobatidae; genus Pelobates; species Pelobates fuscus. The sequence continues at coordinate 112,881,887 of NC_086323.1, forward strand.
AAAAAGTAAAAAACTAAATTGAACGCTAATTTTGGCCAGTGTTTGTGACCAAGTGGTTACTAAAAAAGACTGGACATACCCCATTTGCAATACCTTGGGTTGTCTTCTTTTGCAAATGGTATGCCATCATGGGGGTAATTCTCATTCCTGGGCTACCATACGCTCTCAAAGGCAACGTAACCAACCTGGCCATTTTCAATGTAAAAATATTTGACCCATATATTTGACCCTGTAACTTTCAAAAACGCTATAAAACCTGTACATGGGGGGTCCTGTTCTACTCAGGAGACTTTGCTGAACACAAATATTAGTGTTTCAAAACTGGAAAATGTATCACAACAATTATATCATCAGTAAAAGTGCTGTTTGTGTGTGAAAAATGCAAAAAAGTCACTTTCACTGACAATATCATCGCTGTGATATGTTTTACTGTTTTTAATCACTAATATTTGTGTTCAGCGAAGTCTCCCGAGTAAAACAGTACCCCCCATGTACAGGTTTTAGGGTGTCGTAGAACGTTACAGGGTAAAATACAGTGATAGCAAATTAAATTCTCTGGACTTTCGGCCTGGGTTGGCAGGCAGGTCCCTTAAATTGCAATCAATAAAATAACTTAATTATGTAAAAATATTACATAAATACGCACGTAGAATTTAAATATATATGCATATTTATATATTTGAAGTCTACGTGTATATTTATATAATTATTTATGTAATTTTGTATATGGACATATGAATAGTTCGCATTCTTTTTAATTATTTATATATACATAGATATATATACAATTTCATTCTAAGTGTATTTTGATATAAATATATATATATTAATATCAAAATACAGTTAGAATAAAATTTCGTATAGATATATAATTTTTTTTAAATTTTTATTATTTTAAATTTTTTAAATTTAATTAAAATTATTATTCGTATTTCATAATAATATATATATACAATATATATAGTTATTATATATATTATATATATACGTGTGTAAATTAATTATAAGTGTATTTTTATATTAATATATGTACATATTAATATAAAAATACACTTAGCATGACATTATATATATGATATTTTGACATATATTATATAGGTATAATATATGTCTATATATCATATATATACACACATATAATAATATTTTTTTTTAATTAACTTTCACTTTAATTTTTTTTTTTTTATTTTACAGCAGCAGGGAGACTGCCTGTCAGCACAGACAGTCCCCCTGCAGGCAGAGACTAGAACACCTATTGTGACCATGTGGTCGCCCTGTTGGGCGATCACATGGCCACAGGGGTCCTAAACCGCCATGGGGAGACTGTCTGGGCTGCAGGCAGTCTCCCCACACCGGGAGCACCGCCGATCGCCGCCGATCGCCGCCGGGGGAACGACGGCGATCGGGTAAGTACATTGGACGGTTAGGACGGTTCAGGACCGTCACCGGTCGGCAATGCAAAAATGCCGATGACGGTCCTGAACCGTCCTCCGTCCTTAAGGGGTTAATGAGTTTATCACATTTGTTATGCAAATTGACAATAGACTAAGAACCAGAGAAGCTACTAGAAACAAGACCAGATGTATGACTATGCCTTTAGCAGGGGCGGACTGACCACTCGGGCACATCGGTCATGGACCAAGGGCCCGAGGCAGCCAGGGGCCCGGCAGCACAGCCATGCTCCAGCTGGAGAGATCAGATATCTCTCCAACTGGAACGGCAAAAAAAAAAAAAAGATAATTTCCTTTAATAGGTTGCTGGGGCCCCTGATGCAGCGCAGGGCCCCAGCAACCTACCGCTCTGTAAATCCCCCCCTTACCCTCACATGAGACCTGGCAGCTTCACCTCCTCTCTGCCAGGTCTCCTTCTCCCTGTCCCGTGCGGCTCTGTGTGATGAGGAGAGGCGGGGCCAGGAAGTGACATCACTTCCTGTACTCTCCTCTCACACAGAGCCCGATCAGCAGGGGAAGGAGCAGCAGCCAGGGAGACCAGAGCGAGAAGAGAGACAGGTAGGAACTACTCACCCTCCCTCTGTCACTGTCACCCCCTCCCTCTGTCACTGTCACCACCCTCCCTCTGTCACTGTCACCCCCTCCCTCTGTCACTGTCACCCCCTCCCTCTGTCACTGTCACCCCCTCCCTCTGTCACTGTCACCACCCTCCCTCTGTCACTGTCACCACCCTCCCTCTGTCACTGTCACCCCCTCTCTCTGTCACTGTCACCACCCTCCCTCTGTCACTGTCACCACCCTCCCACTGTCACCCCCTCTCTCTGTCACTGTCACCCCTCTCTGTCACTGTCACCCCCCTCCCTCTGTCACCCCCTCCCTCTGTCACTGTCACCCCCCTCCCTCTGTCACTGTCACCCCCCTCTCACTGTCACCACCCTCCCTCTGTCACTGTCACCCCTCTCCCTCTGTCACTGTCACCCCTCTCCCTCTGTCACTGTCACCCCCCTCTCTCTGTCACCACCCTCCCTCTGTCACCTCCATTTGTCACTGTCACCCCCTCTCTCTGTCACTGTCACCCCCTCTCTCTGTCACTGTCACCCCCTACCTCTGTCACTGTCACCACCCTCTCTCTGTCACTGTCACCCCTCTCCCTCTGTCACTGTCACCCCCTCCCTCTGTCACTGTCACTCCCCTCCCTCTGTCACTGTCACCCCCCTCCCTCTGTCACTAGTCACCCCCTCCCTCTGTCAATGTGTCACCCCCTGTCACTGTCACCCCCTCCCTATTTCAATGTGTCTGTCACCCCCTCCCTCTGTCACTAGTCACCCCCTCCCTCTGTCACTAGTCACCCCTCCCTCCCTATGTCACTGTGTCACCCCCTCCCTCTGTCACTGTGTCACCCCCTCCCTCTGTCACTAGTCAACCCCTCTCTCTGTCACCCCTCCCTCCCTCTGTCACTAGTCACCCCCCCACTGTGTCACTACTCACCCCCTTTCTCTGTCACTAGTCACCCACTCCCTCTGTCACTAGTCACCCCTCCCTCCCTCTGTCACTGTGTCACCCCCTCCCTCTGTCACTGTGTCACCCCCTCCCTCTGTCACTGTCACCCCCTCCCTCTGTCACTAGTCAACCCCTCTCTCTGTCACTGTCAGCCCTCCCTCCCTTTGTCACTAGTCACCCCCCCACTGTGTCACTACTCACCCCCTTTCTCTGTCACTAGTCACCCCTCCCTCTGTCACTAGTCACCCCTCCCTCCTTCTGTCACTGTGTCACTAGTCACCCCTCCCTGTGTCACTAGTCACCCCCTCCCTCCGTCACTGTGTCACCCCCACCCTCCCTCTGTCACTAGTCACCCCCTCCCTCTGTCACTAGTCACCCTCTCCCTCTGTCACTAGTCACCCCCTCCCTGTGTCACTAGTCACCCCCTCTCTCTGTCACTGTCACCCCTCCCTCCCTCTGTCACTAGTCACCCCCTCCCTCTGTCACTAGTCGCCCCTCCCTCTCTCTGTCACTGTGTAACCCCCTCCCTCTGTCACTAGTCACCCCCTCCCTCTGTAACTAGTCACCCCTTCTCTCTGTCACCCCTCCCTCCCTCTGCCACTAGTCACCCCATCCCTCCCTCTGTCACTAGTCACCCCATCCCTCCCTCTGTCACTGTGTCACCCTTTCCCTCCCTCACTCTGTCACTAGTCACCCCCTCCCTCACTCTGTCACTAGTCACCCCCTCACTCTAGTGACAGAGTGAGGGAGGAGGTGACTAGTGACAGAGAGAGGGAGGATGTGACTAGCCACGGGAGGGGGATCCTGAGGGTGGGGGCACCCTTAGGGCACTATAGTGTCAGGAAAACCGCTTTGTTTTCCTGACACTATAGTGATCCTTTAACATTTATTTAATGCACATATATTTGTGCATTCAAAGGGCCTGGGATCTAATTTTGCCCGGGGGCCCCAATGGCTCTCAGTCCGCCCGTGGCCTTTAGCATCCCGTTTTTTTCAAACCTGTTGTTCCTGACCTTCCTATACAGTCCGAACCTGAACCCATACAGTTGGGGGGTCACTAGATTGTCAGAGGCCAAGAGACAATATAGGAGAAAAGAAACCCTATGTCTATACTGCGGTAGTAAAGGACATATGAGAAGCATTCGTTTGCAAAACTACCGCACCTAAGCGCCTTAAGGGGACAGGTCTTAGGTGTGATGGAGACGTCCTCTGAAAAGAATAAATATAGATTTCTCCTTGATATTTCGATTATCCTTGACAAGAAGAACTTTTCATGCAAAGTCCTGATGGATTCAGGTGCTGCTGGAAATTTATTTGATGTCCAATTTGTTAAGGGTAATGCTATACCTGTCAAGGAGAGACTATCACCTCTAGTTATAGAGGCTATAGATGGGAGACCACTTTCACAACCATTAATTACTCACGAGACCTTACACATTAGTATGTCCATTGGAGCCTTACATAAGGAAGATATAACATTTCAGGTTATTTCATTCCCTTCCTGCCCCATCATATTAGGCTTTCCTTAGCTTAGTAAGCATAACCCTCATATTGATTGGGCTAATGGGGAAATATTGGAATGGGGTAAGGATTGTGATGAAAGGTGCATATTACATATCACCAAGAGAGTGGGTACAATCGAATTACCCACTGTTACTCCTCAAGCCCCCAAAGTTCCCATACAATACCGGGACATTAAGGAAGTGTTTAGCAAAACCCAGTCTAATGTATTGCCTCCTCACAGACCATATGACTGTTCTATAAACTTACTACACCTAAGACAGCAGTTTATGCTCTATCCCCACAAGAAAGTAAAATAATGGAGGAATATATTAAGGACTCACTGAGTAAAGGCCATACAGGCAAATCATCCTCGCCTGCTGGTGCAGGATTCTTTTTTGTTTTAAAAAAGGATGGTGAGTTACGTCCATGTATCGATTACAAGGCATTGAACAAAATCACCATTAAGAACGCCTACCCCATTCCCCTTATTGCTGAGTTATTTACTAAGCTTGTCCTTAGAAGTGCTTACAATTTAGTAAAAATAAAGGAAAACCATGAATGGGAAACTGCATTTAATACCAGAAGGGGACACTATGAGTACCTGGTGATGCCATTTGGGTTGTGCAATGCTCCAGCGGTTTTCCAAGACTTTATTAATGACGTAGTCAGGGATTACATTTACTTGTTTGTCTTAGTCTATCTGGATGACATCCTTATTTATTCACCTGACCTTCAAACTCACCACACTCATATTAGACACGTTTTGCAAACCCTATCGAAAAATCACCTTTATTGTAAATTTGAAAACTGCATCTTTGATCAGTCGGAAGTACAGTTTTTGAGATATAATATTTCTGCCTCGGGGTTTCAGATGGATCCTAAAAAACTGGAATCTGTTCTACAGTGGCCTTTACCCACTGGGCTGAAAGCCATTCAAAGGTTCATTGGGTTTGCCAATTATTACAGAAGGTTTATAATATAGTAATAGCCCCCATCACCAAAATGACATGCAAGGGGGCTAATAGTACTATATGGTCTAAGGAGGCTATAGAAGCTTTTGAAACTCTCAAACCAAGATTTGCCCCTGCAGACATATTAATACATCCAGACACCAGTAAACCTTTCATACTGGAGGTTGATGCCTCAGGGACGGGGGTAGAGGCTGTTCTCTCCCAGAGGGAGAGCCAGGATACTCCTTTGCATCCTTGTGGTTACTTCTCTAGAAAGTTGTCCCATGCTGAGCGCAATTATGATATTGGCAATAGAGAATTGTTGGCCATTATTCTAGCTCTCAAGGAGTGGCGACATCTTTTAGAGAGTTCCAAGGACCTCCATTTGATCATTACTGACCAGAAAAACCTGGCTAACATCAGTGATGCTAAGCGATTATCTTCTAGACAGGCTAGATGGTCACTATTACTCACTCGCTTTAATTTTCTTATAACCTGGTTCTAAAAATGTCAAGGCCTCCGCCTTATCTAGACAGTTTGATACTGAGTCTATACAAGAACAAGAAAAGTCCCCTATCATCCCCCCTGAATGTATCATTACTTCCACAATCCTCTCATTGTCCTCTCCGCTGCTTGGCTCCATCATGGAGGCTCAGTCTCAGGCGCCCTGCAGTAAACCTCAAGACAAATTGTTAGTTCCATTGGGTGAAAGGGTTAATATCATGAAGGTGTTCCATGACAATGCGACTGCTGGTCACCCGGGGATTAATAAATCCACATCTCTCATGAAGGATTTTAAGGAGTATGTGCAGGCTTGTTCTGTTTGTGCGGTTTCTAAAGTTCCTCATAAACTCCCTTGTGGCTTGTTGCAACCTCTTCCCATTCTTGAGGTTCCATGGTCTCACTTGTCCATGGATTTCATTGTCGAACTTCCTAGTTCTAATGGTTATACAACTATTCTCATGATTGTGGACCGTTTTTCTAAAATGGCTTATTTTATCTCACTCGAGAAATTGCCGTCATCACAAGACCTGATACTGATCTTTATACGTGAGATTGTCCATCTGCATGGCATTCCTCACAATATTGTATCTGAAAGAGGCTCTCAGTTTGTATCCCGATTCTGGAGAGCTTTCAAAATGCAATTGGGGATTGAGTTGTCCTCTTCATCCTCTTTTCACCCCCAGACTAATGGTACAGCTGAGAGGGCTAACCAGTCTTTGGAATTATATTTGCGTTGTTTTGTTAATGGCACTCAAGACAATTGGTCCGAATTACTACCATGGGCCGAGTTTGCTAGGAACAATGCTGACCATGACTCCTCTGGACATAGCCCATTTGTTGTTAATACTGGCCGGCACCCTACTGTCCTATCGGCTGTTTTTTCTGACACGGCAATTCCTGCTTTAGATGACCGTCTTGCCTCTATTCGTGATACCTGGGTCAAAGTTCACTCAGCCCTGGGGACTGCTGCTGACAGTTTCAAGCAGTATGCTGATAAACAGCGAGGTGCCAACCCTGTTTACCAAGTGGGTGAGAGGGTTTGGTTATCCTCGCGCAACATCTGGCTTAAAGTCCCTAGCATGAAATTTGCTCCTAGGTTCCTTAGGCCTTTTCGTGTCCTTCGGAGGCTCAATCCCGTTTCGTACTCCCTGGCCCTTCTGGCCTCCTTGAAAATTCACCTTTCATGTCTCCTTACTCAAACCTCTTGTTTGCAATAAATATACTGTCCCAAGTGTCCCCCCTCCTCCCTTGGTTGTTTTTGGACAGGAGGAGTATGAGGTCTCTTCCATAATTGATTCCAGATTTTCTCGGGGCACTTTGCAGTACTTGGTAGATTGGAAAGGTTATGGTGCGGCCGACCGTTCTTGGGTTCCAGCCTCTGATATACATGCTGGCCGCAAGATCCGCTATTTTCATGCTAAATTACCTCTTAAGCCTGGTCCTGCCCGCCCGGTGGGCGGTCTTCAGGTGGGGGTAATGTAACATATTCATCCTCACCTTGCGGTCAGCGGCCGTGCATCTGCATGAATGACACTTGCGGCATGTTAATGGACGCCGGCCGCTGCGGATCCAAGTCTCATTATTCCCCCACCCTCGCTCATGTAACTGACGACGTCGGCGTGCACGCACTGCGCGCGCACGTTTTGGGGTCAAAGAGCGATCACAGCCAATCAGAAAGGTAAAGAAGGTATAAAAGCCTAGAATTACCTTTCGTCATTGCCCTGTCGTGGTTTCCCTAGTGGTTGTCCGAGAGCGAGTTCCTTATTCTAGTTATTCCAGTTTTTGACTTTGGCTTTGATTTTGACTTCCCTGTTTTCTGGTATCCCTGACCTCTGACTTTCCTTTATCATTGTGTCCTTTTCTGTGTCCCCTGACCTTGGCTATTTCTCTGACTATCCTTTGGTACGTTAGTCCGGCCATTCTAAGGCCTGGTAATATGTTACTTATTAATCTCCTGTGTTACACAATTCTACGTGCTGGATCATACTGTAAACCTGACACTCTGTTAGGTAGGGAAATAGAAAGCTCTGTTAGGTAGGGACATTGAAATTATCTGTTAGGGACATTGAAAGGCTCTGTCAGGGGCACTGAAAGACTCTGTCAGGGGCATTGGAAGGCTCTGTCAGGGGCATTGAAATTCTGTGCTAGGGAAATTAAAAGGCTCTGTAAGGGACATTAAACGGCTTTGTCAGGGGCATTGAAAGACTGTCAGGGAAACTGAAATAATCCGCTAGTGACATTAAAAGGCTCTGTAAGGCACATTAAAAGGCTCTGTCAGGGGGGGGGCGTGGTCTGACCGTCGATGAGACTAGACGTGTCTCACTAGAGCTCCCGACGAACGCGCCCAAATAGCTTACAAAAGCGACCTTTTTCGAAAATTCTACCCTAACATTGCTCCGCAATGGAGAAGAGAAGTACCAAAAAGCTGTCCAAGAAGGGACCTGATTCTGGGGGCACCGTTCTGGACCTCATGTCGGCACAGAAACAGAGCCGCCCGGGGACCCAAGATGGCGCTGGTACTACCCCGCAAACCTCTCCTCGTGCAGACAGGGAGGCATCCCCTGAGAACCGGGACTCGATCCTGGCAAAGTTGGCGGAGGTTAGGGCCTTCCTAGCCGGCGAAATTGCGAATAGTACAGCGATCCTGCAGGCAGAGATCGGTGCCCTGGGAGAACGGACGTCGAAACTAGAGGACCGCGCAGAGGCCTTAACGCAGGCCCATAATGCCGTAGTGGAGCGAGTGAACGGCGTGTCTGCTCATATGGTGGACATGGACCTCGCCCTTGAAGATATGGCTAACCGGTCCAGGAGAAACAATGTCCGTATGAGGGGCCTGCCGGAAAGCTCCGATGAAGACCTACAGGGGCTTATACTTACCATCCTGAAGCCACTGCTCCCGCAATTACCGGAGGAACGCTGGCACATGGAAAGGGCCCACCGGGCGCTCAGGAGTCAACGGCGCGACAACAACTCCCCACGTGATGTTATAATCCGCTTCTTTTACTATAGCACTAAAGAAGCGCTCATGAAAAAGAGCCGTGAAGGGCCCATACTGTACGCTGGTGAGATGGTTTCCCTCTACCATGACTTGGCCCCCTCCACGCTGCAACGGAGAAGGGACTGGCGACCCATTACAGAAGCCCTGAGAGGAGCAGGCGTCAAATATGCGTGGGGATTCCCCTTCAAGTTGATGGTGTTCCGGGGAGACCGGGCGCACGTCCTTACTCCGGGAGGAGATCCCCACCGGCTACTGAGCGGCCTCGGCATTCAACCGCCTTCGGATCTCCCTGACGTGGCGATGTATCCTGCGGACCTTCCCCTGATGCCTCAGGAGTGGCGAGCAGCGGGACGGAGAGGTCACCGATAAATGCAGAGGGTATCGTACTATCTAGCCCCCTTTTTTTGTGATTTTCTTTGTGGGTTTTTTCTCCCCTTCGTTGGAATGAGGGCACTGGGCCTGGAGGAGGATGCGGTGTCTACCTCCCCCCTCTTTTTGGGGTGGGGAACGGGTTGGGCCCCCTGTTTCGGGTTTGGGATTTGGTTTTTTCCCGTATTCCCCTCACGGACTCCCTGCTGGGCTTTTCGTTTTTCGGATCCGGGGTCCTGTATTTACAACGGGGGCGGATGGGTGCCACTGTCCCGCTCATTGCCTTGGGACCTAACAGAGACATGAGGGCTTGGATCGGGCCTTTTTTCTTTTGTTTTTTCTTCCGCTAGCTTGGGTGGGGACCGGGTTTTTACTCTTCGCTACACTCCGGATGCCATGCACCTGGGCCTACCACCCCGCATGATGCCCTTGATGCCCTTGGTGACGAACTTTCCACCCGGGTGGATCCGGGCTTACCCCTATGGGACTGGTTACCTGTTTGTTGTTGTACTGGTTCTGTATGTTCTACGCCGCTGCTGCCCCTTGGGGGGATACGTCTCCCCCATGCCGCTGCAGCGGAGGTTTTCAATGGTGCCTTCCGCCCCTCCCCTGATACGGCGGTAGTGGTTTTTGTATTGCAGTGGGTTGTGGTGGAGAGTTGCCCCCCCGGGGGGAATGGGGACGGAAGTACCCACGATAAAGAATTGGCAAATTACTTTTAAAAAAATAAAAAAAAATTATCATAATAATAGAAACCCATACAAAAATAAATTCAATGTATATGTGTTTATGTACGAATAAGGGGACAAACAGGGAATTTAAGTACATTGTAATCCATGTATAGTGAAGCTGACGGAATTTCCATCTTCCCAAAACGTAAAGAAACCTGATAGAAAATAATAATGCGATGATGATGTTTACTACCACTAATAGAAGTTACACTTCCCCACAATGTAAAGACCCCTAAAAGGAAAGTTAAAATAGCGACTTCAGCTATAATATTACTAAACTGTATATATACCCTGTTGGCCCTCCATACTGATTAGGGGGGGGGGTGGGGGGGGGGGAACTTGTTTTGTGTTTAAGTTCAGGGGCGAGTAGGGATGAAGTATCGGTAGTAGGGTAGAGCGACTTGCCGGGCCGCCCTTCGCACGTGTTGCGGTGGGTGCCTTGGGGTCCCCTGTGATTTTGCTAAGTAACACCTCCGCAACTACCCTACCAGCCTACCCCGCAGAGCCATCTTTATATGGGGGGTGGGATGGGGAGATGTAGGTGAGCGGGCCGTTAAGGGAAGATAATAAAAATAATAAAAATAATACTTAAACGTTGAATAAATAAAAATAACTGCCATCTGTAAAACTGAAAAACCCGTAAACAAACAACGGAAAATTTATGTGAGAAGAAAACCACAACATATAGCAAGGGGACCAGGTCCCGAATAATACTATGCGGAGGCGAATAACCTGTATGTTCGCACCGCAGCACCAATAGGTTTGCAGACCACTTTACTTGCTTGAGAGGTCCTCACTCGCTACTTGATTCTTTAATTAAGACGCAACAGGTTAGGGTATTCCGGAACTAATCACCCCAGGATCTATACCCATCTGGCTAAGGTCCTAGGGGCGTTTTTATTCCTGGTGCCCTTTGAGAGATATAGGATCGCCTTCGCAAGAGGGATCTAGCGAATAATAATTGGAAAATATACTATGTTACCCTGGTTCTCGACGTATTCTGTATGGTATGTTTTGCCTTGTGTTGTTTTATTTAATGTATTAATGTATTATGTATATGCGTGTACAACTTGAATGTGATGTACTGACACAGCCTAAGAAGGGTGGGTAGCGACGGGGCACGTTAGGTAGCTTTGCCTAAATGGGGACCTTAAATTTTGCTGCCGTGGCTCCTGCCAGTATCGATTAGGGGTGAGCGGTGAGGTCCCAAGGTTTAAGGGAGGGGGGGTTTCATAGAGGGCCTTAGGGGAGGTCATATTGGGGCTTTTTGCTTAACACCTTTGAGCATGGCCCCACCTGTCACCACGACACTTGGATGGGATCCCCTCATTTCTTATGCACTTGGGCCCACCTCCCTTTCGGAATTGAAGCAGGGATGTGCACCGTTTGACGCAGAGGCGCACCCCCTCCTTTTGGGCGCGGATCAGGAGGGAGGCGGGAGAGTTTTTTTTTTGAGGAGACCCATTGGTTTTGAGCTAGGTGGATGTCTCATCTGTGGCCCTTGAGGGATGGGTGGGGCCTACACGGGGAACAGGATATGTATCTTCAATGTTGAACGGGGTGGGAGACGGGAGGTGACCCTACGTATGCATCCCTCGACCACTGCAGGAAGGATAATGGGGGGTTGGCACTGGGAGGAGGACTAAGGTTCGGTATAGGGGAGTATTGCGATAGAACAGAAGGTCACTATAGGATTTCCTGGGCGCGTGGGAGGCGGGACTCTAGGGATCCTCAGTTCCCTTCACACGTTGATCGTGAGGGGGAAGTGGGCACACGCCACCCATATTTTTCTGGCATTTTGTAAGACCAGATTTTTTCGTTTGTTTTTTCTCGTCATGTCGGACGGGGTCCGGATGATATCTCTGTTTTTCTTTTCTCTTCTTTTTCTCTCTCCCTCTTTACCTTCTGTATCCTCCTTCTATAGGGCTCAGGGGGGGGCGGGCGAGCTACTAGCCCTGGACGGGGGTTCGGACGCTCGACTAGCGACTATTTGTACGGACAAGGGAGCAGCAGTATTAGCAGAGTTCGTCGTGCTTCGGAATGGAGATTAAGCTTACCACTCTGAATGTTAAGGGCCTTAACGCCCCTAAAAAGAGACGTCTCCTGTTTCGGGCCTTGAAAAGGATGGACTCGGACATAGCGTACTTACAAGAGACCCACCTCCCCAAACAGGCTACTTTCAGCTTAAGAGATCATATATATACGGGTTCATTTGAAGCTAGATCCTACCGTAAACGGAATGGGGTGGCCATAGTTATTCGACGTACTTGCCCCTTCCAGGTGCTTGCCCAGGATGTAGACCTAGAGGGACGATACATTATTGTCTCGGGGACCCTACACTCTCACAACATCCATTTGATTAATATATATGCCCCGAATCAGCCAGATGCAGGGTTTTGGGATAAGCTGCAAGGTAAGATTGCCGCATTGCCTCATGGTATGATCCTTATGGGGGGAGACTTTAATGCCGCCCCGTGTCCGGCGATAGATAGGAGCTCACGGGATGGAGGCCCGAGATCGCAGGGGAGGGGGGGGCAGGACCGCCTGCTGAAGGCATTCATGGCGAGCACGGGATTGATCGATGTATGGAGGGCGCAACATCCGCTGGACCGGGAGTATACGTTTTACTCGGCCCCCCATAGAACTTACTCCAGGATTGACTTCTTCTTGATTAACGCGACGGGCATGCCCAGGATAGTGGGATCGGAGGTTGGGAACATATCCTGGTCTGACCATGCGGATGCCTCTATCATACTTGGTAATTTATGCGTCACGAGCCCTTGGAGCTGGAGGCTAAATGCGTCGTTGCTGCGGGATACGATGATAATAGAAGACGTTCGAACGGCTATAACAAATTACTTTAATGAGAACACCACCCCGGACGTGAGCATTAGCACTGTATGGGCAGCGCATAAGGCGGTCATAAGGGGGAACTTGATCAAATTGGCCACGAGGAAGAAGAAACTGAAGCACCAACAACTGGAGACTTTGTTAAAACAGCTGCGGAACCTTGAACAAAAACACCAATCTGCCCCGGACGATGAGACTCTCGGCCGCCTAGAGGCGGTTCGTAGGAACATACGTACCCTTCTGCTTGATGACGCGGCTCGAGCCATGACGTGGTCCAGGCGTACATACTTTGATAAGGCAAATAAAATGGACACGCTCCTGGCTAGGACGTTGCGGCCCAGGCACAGCAGATCCCACATTATGGCCATCAGGCATCCGGATGGCACTACAAAAACAAAACCGGCTGATATTGCAAAGGTGTTTGAGGACTTCTACGGGCAACTGTACAATCACACACCGGACGGGTCAGCTCAGGAGAGACGAGGGGACGATGACATCTCGCGATACCTTGAAGGTCTGGGAATGACCAGACTGACGGGGGAGGCGGCCGAAAGCCTGGCTGCAGAAATTAGCGTAGAAGAAGTTGACAAAGCAATAACAAGTCTAAAAGGCAATAAGGCACCAGGCCCAGACGGATTCGATGGGACGTATTATAAAACTTTTAGGGAAGAGCTTACGCCCCGACTGGTGACGTTATTCAACTACTTACGGCAAGGGGGAAGGTTAGATCCGGGGATGGCATTGGCTACGATAATACTGTTGCCCAAACCGGAGAAGGACGTACTCCAACCTGAAAATTATAGGCCTATCTCATTGATTAACCAGGACCTAAAGATATTGGCCAAAATACAGGCGGATAGACTGAATCCGCTCCTGACTTCACTTATCCATGCCGATCAAGTCGGGTTCATCCAGGGTCGGCAACTGTTCGAAAACACCAGAAGGACTACCGATCTAATCTGGAAGCAAGTGGCGACAGGTACACCTTCTCTAGTGGTCTCGATTGATGCGGAGAAGGCCTTCGATAGGGTTCGGTGGAACTTTTTGTTTTCGGTATTGACACATCTGGGGATTCCGGAAGAGTTTATGCAAATAACGAAGGCAATGTATCATGATGTCAGGGCACAGATACAAATAACGGGTGCCCCCCTGACTCCCTTCAGGTTGCATAATGGAACCAGACAAGGGTGCCCACTGTCCCCCATCCTCTTTGTCCTGGCTCTGGAACCCCTACTTCAGGCGATACGCAGACACCCAAACATAGGCGGAGTCAGGGTAGGGGGAGAAGAATTCACGGTCGCTGCTTATGCGGACGACGTCCTCCTTACCCTGACGAACCCAATCGAGTCACTAGCGGCATTACAGGGAGTCATAAGTGAATACGGGGGCCTATCTGGTTACAAGGCAAATATACAAAAATCAAGTGCGATGCCCATAGGACTGACTGTGGCCGAGGTGGCTTGGATACAGGCAACACACCGTCTAAGGCTAGAACCGAACTCCTTCAAATACCTGGGAGTCCACCTGACGGCGGATCCAGGTCAACTATACTCTAGCAACTACGGCCCCATGTTCAGGACCCTGATAGGAGACCTGGAAAACTGGTCGGACAAGCCAATCTCGTGGCTGGGACGTATTCATTCGGTGAAAATGAATATTCTTCCGCGCCTGTTATTCTTATTCCAGGCTCTCCCTGTACGGGTCACGAAATCTCAATTAGTTCCGTTACAGCGGGCGATCTGCGACTTTGTGTGGCACAATAAAAGGCATAGAATAGCCAGACAAATCCTTTATAGGCGGAAGGATAGAGGAGGATTGGGACTACCAAACCTCTATTATTATTATTTGGCGGCCCAACTGTCTCAGGTGGTCATGTGGCATTCCCCTGTTGGGGAACGGAGGTGGGTAGAGATTGAATCACTGCTAGTGGGTATAGACGTCCCCCAATTTACGGTGTGGGTCCCAAAAGAACATAGGCCCATGATAAGGGCGACATGCCCGTCTATACTTAATTCAATTCGGTTGTGGGATGCGAACTGCGATAAATTTAGACTCGCCTCCTCTCCATCCCCTATGGTTCCGATACTCAGAAATAGAGAGTTTCCGCCTGGAATGGCCCCTAGAAACTTCCGAAGTATTGAAAGGGCAGGGCTACAACGCTTGTACCAGCTGTATAAAGACAAGGAAATTGTACCATTTGAAGATCTCCAACGCGACAACCACCTGACCCCAGCTGACTTTTTTAGATATGTACAGATCAGGGACTTCGCTAGAAAACCCAGGATTAGAACAGCAGCCCAGAGTCCGCTCACTTTCTATGAGAAGCTTTGTAGAGATGGTGCTACCCCTAAAGGATTGATTACGCTTCTCTATGCTCATCTTAGCACGGAGACTAAGGAATGGGGTAGATTGAAGTACATAGATAGGTGGGAGTCGGACCTGGGGGAGGAACTGGAGGGAATTGAGTGGCAGGAGATTTGGGAAGCAACCAAAAGTGCGTCCATCTGCGTCACGCAACAGGAGCAGGCATGGAAAACCATGCTTAGGTGGTATACCACTCCGGTAACTTTGCACAAAATGGGTAAAATAGTTACGGATGATTGCTGGAGGGGATGCGGACTCCGAGGCACATATCTCCACATGTGGTGGGGATGCCCGAAAATACATGGATTTTGGAAGTCTGTTGAAGACCTAATCCAGCAGACGTTTAGCAAGCTCCTAGTCATGGACCCGTGGATATATTTGTTAAACAGATCTATAGAGGGATGGACGAGACGGGAACAGAAATTGGTACGGGTAATGACTTTGAGTGCACGCAGAGTCATCGCTGCGGCATGGCTTTCGCCTGGAGGCCCAGAGATCCAGGGGGTGATTTCTAGGATAAGGGACAGCAGAATTATGGACGACCTGACTGCTAGGTTGAGGGGGACTACCGCTAGTTTCCATAAGATTTGGGAACCATGGGACTCTAGCATAATAGGCTCCAGTGGCGACTGAGGAGAAGGACGTATAGTGAGGACCAGGATATAGTACCGAGTGGTCTAGCATCAAGGGAGACCTCAATGGCTTCGCTCGCCTCCCTCACCCCTAGCCCTTTCACCTTTTTGCTCCTCTCTCCTTCTTTTCTCCCCTATCCTTTGCTAACTCTTTTCTTTTTCTCTTCTTCTACCTCTTCACTTTCCACATCTAGTTGTTTTCCTTTTCGACGTTTATTGTTGTCTCAATTCCTGTGTTTGTTTTTATTTTTTCTCTCTCCCACAGGCATAAGTATGCTGATGGAGAATTGAGGATGCCTAAAGTTCACTAAAGCATTGATATGATTAGGGCTCCTACTACAGATATAGTGCCTGAATAAAATTACAAAATCCACGATAGGGGGCGGGACATGTAGAAAGTATACCGAGGCATAGCAAGTGGGCTGATGTCAGTATTGGTATTTCCAAATTTGAGCCCGGGTATTCTGATCTTATACGAAAGCCTCACGGGTATATTGCTCTGGCTATGCCTATCGAGGGCTCAGCGTGGAATTTTAAGAAACCATACAATCCTCGAACGGGGATAAGTTTTTTCCAGAATTTATACAGTGGTTTGCGCTGTCGTCTACTGTCAATGATTGTGTGTACGAGGTTGAAGTATTGGCTATTGGCTTCTGCGCAAGCCTTCAAGTTGTTTTAATCTTGCCTTACCTATCGTGTGCAAAAATAAAGAATTTTAAAAAAAAAAGGCTCTGTCAGGGGCATTGCAATTCTCTGTTAGGGACATTAAAAGGCTCTGTAAAGGGGACTGAACCCGACCAGACGCCATCTCTGTCGGCTCCCGCCTGTAACGAGAGTTAACGGCCAAAAACTCCTCACCAACCCGATACACGATCACGCCACGATCGCTAACCGACTCCGGGTACAGAGGGGAACGGGCGGATGCCCTTCTTTCAGCCCCCAAAGACCGGGAAGGCCAAGCGCCAAACCAAGGAATACTACCAGCTGACCCTCTGCTCCCTGGAGACATACCTCGAAGGCTACCGGAGATATAACGAACCGGGAGTCGAGGAGGTGAACTCTGTTGTACCCGCACACACCCCGGCGACAATGAAACGCCGCACACAGAAAGGCCAGCAACACTCACCGGCGGAACAACCCGATATCGGGGAAATGCTGCAACGCCAGACACAATCCAGCCAGCCCAAGCTTCAGCTATGCACAGTACTGGGCTACCAGTCCTCAAGGATATTGGGGAACATAACTTGGCCACCAAACAAGAACTACAACACTGGATGCATGAGCTCCAAGAACTGATAGCCAAAGACATAGGCACCATAAAAGCAGAGGTGCGCCAAAACACTGACACAATAAGCGCAGTGGAGGAGATCGTAGCAACAACCAACAACGAAATAACCCAGCTTAAGGAAGCATTGTACACAATTGTCAGGGTACCTGTGGTCTCTACCTCCGAAAGAGGTAGAGACTTAGCTGTTCCTCCATCCAGACGGCCTGATGGCTCCCTTCCCCACGGTCTATCCGGTCATGCAAGGCCGGCTGCGAGGGAGTGACTGCCTTTTACAGCATCTAGGCAGGAAGTTGTCATCAGGACACTCCTCCGGAACGACCTGTCACTCAATTGCTGCAGGACCAATCAGGACGCCTCGGAGGCGTGGTTACTGCTCTGAACAGGGTATTTAACAGAGCTTCTTTCATTAGCTCATTGCCCTGTCGTGGTTCTAGCTTGTTCTAGTCACTCAGTGCTTGTGTATTCTATTATCCCTTTTGGTTTTGACCCGGCTTGTTTACCTTACTCTGCTTATCTCTGTTACCCTTGATTCGGCTTGTCTCTCGCTTACCTGTCTTCTGGTACCCTCGACCTCGGCTTGTCTTTGACCATTCTATACTGTACTACTTACGTTAGTCCGGCCATTCTAAGGTCCGGTATACGTATCTGGCTACTGTTTGTACTCTGCGTGTTGGATCCCTGTCCCGATCCTGACATTACGACAGGGCCAATGGATCCTGCAAGTACAAACAGTCAGCTGGCTTCTCCTGATCCTAGGTTTGAAGCCATGGATCACAGAATGGATCAGATGGCGCTTGCGCTACAGGCTCTATTATCTCGTGCCAATAACCCACCAGAGGAGATACGTAATACCCCTGTTTCTCCTGTCGGTTCAGGTCTAGAGGTAGCCACAGTGGGTGCTTCTTCTCGCATTACCCCCCCAGTACGCTATGGTGGGGCTCCTGAGAAGTGTCGTGGTTTCTTAAACCAAATTAGTATCCACTTTGAATTGCAACCTCGCTCTTAGCCTACAGATAGGGCAAAGGTAGGATTTATTATCACCCTACTTATTGAGAAAGCTCTGAGATTGGCCAACCCATTATGGGAGAACGATAACCCATTAGTTTATAACTATAACGCCTTTGTAACTGCTTTTAGAAGAACATTTGACCCTCCAGGTAGAAAGGTTAATGCAGCCAGATTACTGTTGCGTCTGAAACAGGAGAACCAAACACTGGTGGATTATGCACTGGAGTTCAGGTCTCTGGCGTCAGAGGTCAAGTGGAATGAGCAGGCGTATATGGATATATTTTTGAATGGCTTATCTGAAGTAATCCTTGATGAGGTTGCTACCAGAGAACTCCCTGAGAATTTAGAGGATTTAATTTCGTTCATCTCTCGTATAGATGAACGTTTAAGAGAGAGACAGAACACTCGAGAGAGGAACCGGAGACCTTCTTTTAGGTTAGCCCCCGCTTTTCCAAGTCCTGACTCCACGGTATCTTTGCTTCCTGAACCTATGCAGATAGGGTATACCCGCCTCTCTGAGGAGGGAACTGTTAGCGGTCATTAAGGCTTTAAAGGAGTGGAGACATTTACTGGAAGGGACACTACACCCTGTTACTATTCTAACGGATCATAAGAACTTGTCTTATATTGGGGAGGCGAAGCGCTTGTCCGCCAGGCAGGCTCGCTGGGCCTTGTTCCTCACTCACTTTAATTATGTACTTACGTATAGACCTGGATCTAAGAACTCTAAAGCCGATGCATTGTCTCGTCAATATGAACCATCCACTATAACTGAACCACTGCTGTCCTCCATAGTTCCTAAGGGGAATATCATCGCGAACACGAATCTCAGGATTCACTCTCCATTGCTTTCTGAGATCATGAAGTTTCAGCATTTGGCACCCAAACAGACCCCTGGGGATCGACACTTCGTTCCTGCCGCTCTCCAACTGGAGGTGCTACGCTGTCTCCATAACAGCAAGGTGGCTGGGCATCCTGGCATCCGCAAGACTTATGCGCTGGTCTCTAAAGATTTTTGGTGGCCTGACTTACGCAAGGATATTAAAGAATTCATCGGGGCATGTGAAGTTTGTACCAAGACCAAGCTACCCCATTCGCTTCCATGCGGATTTCTGCACCCTTTAGAGGTTCCTGAGAAGCCTTGGTCCTGCCTGGCAATGGACTTCATTGTTGATTTGCCTATCTCTAAAAAGCAGACTGTCATCCTCACTGTGGTAGACAGATTTACTAAAATGGCTCACTTCATTCCCTTACCTAAACTCCCATCTTCGCCCGAATTAGCGGAGATATTCGCCAGGGAGATTTTCCGTTTGCATGGGATACCTTCCCAGATTGTCTCTGACAGAGGCTCCCAATTTGTTTCCCGTTTTTGGAGATCATTCTGCTCCCAACTAGGCATCAAATTGAATTTCTCCTCTGCCTATCATCCTCAGTCCAATGGAGCTGCTGAACGCACTAACCAAAAAGTTGAACAATATTTACGTTGTTTCGTTTCAGAACACCAGGACGATTGGGTCGGTTTGATTCCTTGGGCGGAGTTTGCACATAACAATCTCATTTGTGATTCTACGCATTCTAGCCCTTTTTTCTTGAATTATGGCTTTCATCCTTCCATCCTTCCTTCGGAGTCTTCTTCTCAAGGGATACCGTCGGTGGATGTTCATGTTGCCTGTAACGGACCGTTTCAGCATAAAAGGGGAAAAATCCGTTTAGGCGATAATCCCCTTTCCTAGAGACAGGCACAGCTACTGCAGAACACCAAACTCCCGAACTGGATACAAGATAACACTCCGAACTGGAAGAGCTGAACAAGAAAAGCATACAATCCGCTTACACTCCTGGCAGTCAGTTTACAATCCAATTCCCCCCAAGAACGAGACGACACTTCATTTTGAGGGTTAAACAGGAACTCTAGACTGGGACACCCAGTCTGGCTTTTATTTCCAACTCACACATACAGGCCACACCCAGGGGGAGGCATAAAAGAACCAATGACATAGATGTTACCTCCCACACATCCCCTCCCCTTAGTGTGACACATAATCCCATTATGCATACAGAGTAAAATATACTTTTACACAACTTTCATAACTTTAAAACCATACATCACATTCACATAAAAATACATATCCACAATCAATCCATTCAGGGGAACAACATATTAAAAAATGGCATGAATCCGAACAGGGGTTTAAAAGTTACTAAAAGTATCTTTTGGGCCCTGGCTTGCAGCATGGCACAATCTGGCTCAAACAGAAGTAAAACATCCCCCACAATGCATCCCGGCTTCCTCCCTTCTGCCCTGGAGATAATTGGAGAAGTAATCCAATTATCTAGGACTAGAGTCAGACTCCATTAACCACATGGTTGCAAAAAGACAGTAAAAGACATAAAATTACATACTGATACATTTAACACATAAAACACACATTTCTACATATCCCCAGTTTAACTGAACACATAAATACCTACATAATATTTAAGACAGTATTACTGTGATATGTTACAAAGTCTTAAAGGGACATTAGTCCCAAAAGTCCCAATATGTCCATCGCTGATTTTAAAGGGCCAGTAGCAGCAATATAAATTATTACATGCCCAAATATAGTGTTTATAGAGCAATATGTCCATGGGCCGTAGTCGCAGGGCAGGAGGCTAGCAACCAGGCTTCTCCAGTTCACAGTGGCGAAGTTGGTTTCGCCACAATTCTCCCCTTTACCAATTAGACTAACAGGGTATCTGACCTCCTGCCGGTCAGTGCCCTGGTTAGTCCAGCAACCCACCCACAAAACAGAAATAGTAGAGCAGCCCACCCACAATAAATAGTTACTACACCTGGGTGAGGGAGGATCTTGTCCGGGTTCAGGTGCCTCACCACGGCTGTGTGGGGGGCTGGTAGGCTGCCTTGGTGGGTTGCTGAGGGGGCAGAGACCAGCGGTACTCTGTCCTGTTGCCAGCACTACCACGGGAGTAGTCTGGTTGGAGCCTGGTTGCTGGAGACCGACTGTCTCCCCTTTGGATATATCGCTCTGTGGCTGGGGAACAGGACCGACCGTCCCTACCCCTGGTGCTGTAAGTGCAGAGACTACGGTCCCATCTGCACAGCTGTGGGGCTTAACATCTCCCCTTGGTGGGTTAGGCTGCCGCTGGAGAGAGGGTGTAACAAGCTCCTCTCTCTGGATGGTAAACTGCCGCTGGGGAGAGGGGTTAGCAGGCTCCTCTCCCTGGCACTCTCTCTGCTGGTGGAAAGGGGAACCAGCTGTCTCCCCTTTCATTCTCTGGTCCGGCTGCTGGGGTGCGAGACTGACTGTCTCTGCTCCCTGCAGGACACACTGCCGCTGGGGAGGATGTACGACACCATCAGCTCCCTGGGGTACACACTGCCGCTGGGGAGGGAGGACGCTGTTCTCCTCTCCCTTCACTTCACACTGCCTTCTTGGCATATCACTTTGCTGCTGGGGGGCAGGAACAACTACCTCTGCCCCCTGTAGCTCAGCCTGCCGCTGGGGAGGAAGGACTGCACCTTCGGCTCCCTGGGGTACACACTGCCGCTGGGGAGGATGGACGACACCATCAGCTCCCTGGGTTACACACTGCCGCTGGGGAGGAAGGACTGCACCTTCGGCTCCCTGGGACACACACGGCCGCTGGGGAGGATGGACGACACCATCAGCTCCCTGGGGTACACACTGCCGCTGGGGAGGGAGGACGATGCTCTCCTCTCCCTTCACTTCACACTGCCTTCTTGGCATATCACTTTGCTGCTGGGGGGCAGGAACAACTACCTCTGCCCCCTGTAACTCGGCCTGCCGCTGGGGAGGAAGGACTGCACCTTCGGCTCCCTGGGACACACACGGCCGCTGGGGAGGATGGACGACACCATCAGCTCCCTGGGGTACACACTGCCGCTGGGGAGGGAGGACGCTGCTCTCCTCTCCCTTCACTTCACCCTGCCTTCTTGGCATATCACTTTGCTGCTGGGGGGCAGGAACAACTACCTCTGCCCCCTGTAACTCAGCCTGTCGCTGGGGAGGAAGGACTGCACCTTCGGCTCCCTGGGACACACACGGCCGCTGGGGAGGATGGACGACACCATCAGCTCCCTGGGGTACACACTGCCGCTGGGGAGGGAGGACGCTGCTCTCCTCTCCCTTCACTTCACACTGCCTTCTTGGCATATCACTTTGCTGCTGGGGGGCAGGAACAACTACCTCTGCCCCCTGTAACTCAGCCTGCCGCTGGGGAGGATGGACGACACCATCAGCTCCCTGGGGTACACACTGCCGCTGGGGAGGATGGACGACACCATCAGCTCCCTGGGGTACACACTGCCGTTGGGGATCTGGGCCGACTGCCCAGCATCCCTGTAGGGCCGGTAGAGAGACCTCGGTCCCATCTCCACCTGCCTGCTGGGGGCCTTTCCAGTACCACTCCATGCAGTCCTCTACTTTGGGTTTCTCTGGTTTGTGTTGGAGGAGGATATCGGCTACCTCATCTTCTTGACCACGACTCACCATTAACAGGATGAAATCGTGCTCGAGATCACGTGACCTCTGGTTCTCTTCAAGCAGTTGCTGTATAGCTGCATCAACAATCACCTTCAGGGGATTCGGGCCATATTTGGCTATTCTCCTCATTACCTCAGTAGCAAACTCTACGCCTTCATATCGATAGAACATGACTGCTGGTGGGGACGCTGTACGAGTACTGGCGTTGCCCTTACTTTGTAATCCAGGAATGGTGTTGTCTGTAGCTGTCCCTCTGGTTGTAGGAACGATCCCGCCGCTTGCCACCAATTGTAACGGACCGTTTCAGCATAAAAGGGGAAAAATCCGTTTAGGCGATAATCCCCTTTCCTAGAGACAGGCACAGCTACTGCAGAACACCAAACTCCCGAACTGGATACAAGATAACACTCCGAACTGGAAGAGCTGAACAAGAAAAGCATACAATCCGCTTACACTCCTGGCAGTCAGCTTACAATCCAATTCCCCCCAAGAACGAGACGACACTTCATTTTGAGGGTTAAACAGGAACTCTAGACTGGGACACCCAGTCTGGCTTTTATTTCCAACTCACACATACAGGCCACACCCAGGGGGAGGCATAAAAGAACCAATGACATAGATGTTACCTCCCACACATCCCCTCCCCTTAGTGTGACACATAATCCCATTATGCATACAGAGTAAAATATACTTTTACACAACTTTCATAACTTTAAAACCATACATCACATTCACATAAAAATACATATCCACAATCAATCCATTCAGGGGAACAACATATTAAAAAATGGCATGAATCCGAACAGGGGTTTAAAAGTTACTAAAAGTATCTTTTGGGCCCTGGCTTGCAGCATGGCACAATCTGGCTCAAACAGAAGTAAAACATCCCCCACAATGCATCCCGGCTTCCTCCCTTCTGCCCTGGAGATAATTGGAGAAGTAATCCAATTATCTAGGACTAGAGTCAGACTCCATTAACCACATGGTTGCAAAAAGACAGTAAAAGACATAAAATTACATACTGATACATTTAACACATAAAACACACATTTCTACATATCCCCAGTTTAACTGAACACATAAATACCTACATAATATTTAAGACAGTATTACTGTGATATGTTACAAAGTCTTAAAGGGACATTAGTCCCAAAAGTCCCAATATGTCCATCGCTGATTTTAAAGGGCCAGTAGCAGCAATATAAATTATTACATGCCCAAATATAGTGTTTATAGAGCAATATGTCCATGGGCCGTAGTCGCAGGGCAGGAGGCTAGCAACCAGGCTTCTCCAGTTCACAGTGGCGAAGTTGGTTTCGCCACATTGCCAATTTAAGAAAGTTGTGGGATCAAACTCGACAAATCCTTCTGCACAATTCTACGCTGGTTAAAAAACACGCTGACAAACGTAGAAGGGCAGCACCGGTGTTTGTTCCAGGCGATAGAGTATGGTTAAGTACTAGAAACATTCGGTTAAAAGTGCCGTCCATGAAGTTTGCTCCTCGATATATTGGACCTTACAGGGTACTGTCTCAAATTAACCCAGTTGCGTATCGTTTAGCATTGCCTAATGCCTTACGCATTCCTAATTCATTTCATGTTTCCTTGCTAAAACCATTAATATGTAACAGGTTCTCCTCCACGATCGCCCCTCCCCGCTCAGTTCAGGTGGAGGGTCAGGAGGAGTATGAGGTCAATTCCATCGTTGATTCTCGAATCTCCCGGGGGAAACTGCAATATCTGGTCGATTGGAAGGGTTATGGTCCTGAGGAGAGAAGTTGGGTACCTCAGGAGGAGGTGCATGCTCCCCGTCTCCGCAGGGCGTTTCACTCTCGATTCCCTTCTCGCCCTGGTGTATTCCGCCCGGTGGGCGTATCTGAGAGGGGGGGTACTGTCAGGGTACCTGTGGTCTCTACCTCCGAAAGAGGTAGAGACTTAGCTGTTCCTCCATCCAGACGGCCTGATGGCTCCCTTCCCCACGGTCTATCCGGTCATGCAAGGCCGGCCGCGAGGGAGTGACTGCCTTTTACAGCATCTAGGCAGGAAGTTGTCATCAGGACACTCCTCCGGAATGACCTGTCACTCAATTGCTGCAGGACCAATCAGGACGCCTCGGAGGCGTGGTTACTGCTCTGAACAGGGTATTTAACAGAGCTTCTTTCATTAGCTCATTGCCCTGTCGTGGTTCTAGCTTGTTCTAGTCACTCAGTGCTTGTGTATTCTATTATCCCTTTTGGTTTTGACCCAGCTTGTTTACCTTACTCTGCTTATCTCTGTTACCCTTGATTCGGCTTGTCTCTCGCTTACCTGTCTTCTGGTACCCTCGACCTCGGCTTGTCTTTGACCATTCTATACTGTACTACTTACGTTAGTCCGGCCATTCTAAGGTCCGGTATACGTATCTGGCTACTGTTTGTACTCTGCGTGTTGGATCCCTGTCCCGATCCTGACAACAATGCAAGCAGCCCATCGGGCGCTAGCGGTGCAGGTCTCAAACCAAGGAGATCGCCTGCGCCGCAACCACATAAAGCTCCACGGAGTGCCCGCGACAATCACACAGACCAAATTGCCTCACTTCCTCAGGAGGCTCCTGGCCACAATCTTACCACCAACAGCAGCCCGGAAAATCACACTGGAGAGCTCATACCGGCTACCAGCTGGGCCCAACTCACCACCCACAGAAGCACAAGACATCATCCTATGCTGCGCCACGACACAGGACAGAATTACGGCGGTGAAAGGCAAGACGCCCCTGGCGTTCCAGAACACACAACTTTTTTTCAAGACCTGACAAGGGCAACACTGCAGTGGCGGAAAACAATGTACGACCTAACCAGTCGCCTGAGAAATGCAGGAATACAATACCGCTGGGGGGCAGCCAGAGTCGTGAAGCTCACCCACAATGGCAACACCTACAGAGTCACATCGGAGACCGAAATCCCCGCAATCCTAACTTCACTAGGACTCACCAACTTACCCAAGACTGGAGCTACGAATAACTCGTCTCAGATGGGAAACCCTGCCACGACGAGCTCGTTCACGCCTCGATCCCATGGAAGCATAAACACAGCGCCTTGACAGAGACTGCATAACTCAGCTAGCCACAGCTGACACAGCATCTTGGGACTCAGAGATAGATAGAGGGCGCTGATATGTTCTCCAAGTCAGATGCCACATAAGTTTTACAATGTTGTTTATTATGTTTGGTTTTCTCTTTTTTTTTCTTTTTTTCCCCAAGTCTGTATATGTCTATGTTGATACATGTTTTCATGCCGTAGAAAGCATGGTCGGGTTCACAAGCCAACACGTACCACACTCCACTATAATCAACCCCACCCCCCCCCCGGGTTAGGGGCACCCACTACCACGCAACAGAACCTCAGACTATCAAAAATTTTTACACAGCACGGCGACCCATAGCTCCTACAGATGCACACGGACAAAAAACGCCTCCCTAGGAACACACACCACAACAGCTACACACAACCACGCAACATCCTGGGAGACACAAAACAGCCATGGGGTAACACACCAACGCTTAACACACCTAGCGCTAACAGAAGGGTAGCGCGCGCTAAAACCTGTACCAATATTGTACTGTAACTTGTTAAAAATGTATAAAATATGTGCAAACCTATGTGATGAGTTAAATAACCAGTTCTTTACTATATACCATGCATAACTCCTGTCACTGCTATTGAAATGTTGACATGCACCTCTAAAATAAAGATTTAAAAAAAAAAATAGGCTCTGTAAGGGACATTGAAAGATTCTGTCAGGGGCATTGAAAGACTCTGTCAGGGGCATTGAAATTCTCTGCTAGGGACATTAAAAGGATCTGTAAGGGACATTAAAAGGCTCTGTCAGGGGCATTGAAATTCTCTGTTAGGGACATTAAAAAGCTCTGTAAGGGACATTAAAAGGCTCTGTCAGGGGCATTGAAAGACTGTCAGGGGCATTGAAAGACTTTTTGAGGGGCATTGAAAGACTCTGTCAGGGGCATTAAAATTCTCTGTTAGGGACATTAAAAGCCTCTGTAAGGGACATTAAAAGGCTCTGTCAAGGGCATTGAAAGACTCTGTCAGGGGCATTGAATGACTCTGTGAAGGGGCAAAAAAAATGTTAACTGTATTTTTCAAAGTGTTCACATCTATTTCCTCCGAGTCTAACTCAAAAATCCTGCTTTAGTTCAGTTCTTTCTTAGAGTGTCATCAAAACCAGCTTCCTTTTCAGTCAGGTCGTGAGATCTGTATTTTTTCAAAGTGTTCAAATCTTTTTGCTCCACGTCTAACTCAAAAATCCTGCTTAAGTTCAGTTGTTTCTATGAGCGTTATCAAAATCAGCATCCTTTTCAGACAGGTTGTGAGATCTGTATTTTTCAAAGTGTTCAAATCTAGGGATGTGCATGGCAAAAATATTCGGTTCGGCATTCCGAAATTCGGGGCTTCGGCACTTCGGTTCGGTTCGGCACTTTGGAACTTCGGCACTTCAACACTTCGGAACTTTGGCACTTCTGAACTTCGGGAACTTTGGCACTTCGGGACGTGGGGTAAGTGTATGGTTAGGGTAGGGTTAGGGGTAGGGTTAGGGTAAGGTTAAGAGTCGGGTTAGGGTAGGGTTTAGAGTAGGGTTAGTGGTAGGGTTAGGGTTGGTTTAGTAGTAGGGTTAGGGGTAGGCTTAGGGTAGGGTTAAGGGTAATGTTAGGTTAGGGTAGGGTTAGGAATAGGGTTACCCCCTAACTCTACTCCAACCACTAACCCTACCCTAACCCCAACCCTCTCCTGTTTTGCCGCTTTTCAGAAATCCAAAGCACTTTGGCACTTCCGAAATTCGGCACTTCGGCAATTCAATTCAGTTTGGCATTCCAAAATTTGGCACTTTGGCAATTCGGTTCGGCATTCCGAAATTGGGCACTTCAGAAATTTGGCACTTCGACACTTTGGACATTCGGAAGAAACCGAATGTAAGTATTTACGAAATTCGTCCGAATTTGCATTCGGAACCAAACAATTTGCACATTTCTATTCAAATCTTTTTGCTCCAAGTCTCAAAAATCCTGCTTAAGTTCAGTTCTTTCTAAGAGTGTTATCAAAATCAGCATCCTTTTCAGTCAGGTTGTGAGATCTGTATTTTTCAAAGTGTTTTTTTTTTTTACCAATAAACAACCATGAATTTGGAAAGCTGGTTAAAACAGGGAACTCTTCAGAGAAAAAATATTATTACTTCTACCTGTTCGGCACTTATAGAAACCGAGAAAAAAGATACAACTATAAATCCAGAAAACATGCCCAAAATAGTTGTATCAACTGTTCCTCAAATAGTAAAAACAAGTAACAAGTCAAAAAAAAAGAAAAGCACACAATGCTAGTCAATCTTCTTCTCAAACAAAGAAAATAAAATATGATGATAGCTACTTGTCATTTGGATTCACAAGTAGTGATGTCCCGGACGGTTCGCTGACGAATAGTTCCTGGCGAACATAGCGTGTTCGCGTTCGCGGCGGCGGGCGAACATATGCGATGTTCAGTCCGCCCCCTATTCGTCATCATTGAGTAAACTTTGACCCTGTACCTCACATTCAGTAGACACATTCCAGCCAATCAGCATCAGACCCTCCCTTCCAGACCCTCCCACCTCCTGGACAGCATCCATTTAAGATTAATTCGGAAGCTGGCTTCATTTTTTTTTTCAATTTATTATTAGTTTTTTTTCAGTGCATATAAATGTTACAAGCAGATACTCCCCTCAGACACTCTGTATTACTGCAGATATTCCCCCCAGACACTCTGTGTTACTGCAGATACTCCCTCCAGACACTCTGTGTTACTGCAGATACTCCCTCCAGACACTCTGTGTTACTGCAGATACTCCCTCCAGACACTATGTGTTACTGCAGATACTCCCCCCCAGACACTCTGTGTTACTGCAGATACTCCCTCCAGACACTCTGTGTTACTGCAGATACTCCCTCCAGACACTCTGTATTACTGCAGATACTCCCCCCAGACACTCTGTGTTACTGCAGATACTCCCTCCAGACACCCTGTGTTACTGCAGATACTCCCCCCAGACACTCTGTGTTACTGCAGATACTCCCTCCAGACACTCTGTGTTACTGCAGATACTCCCTCCAGACACTCTGTGTTATTGCAGATACTCCCTCCAGCCACCCTGTGTTACTGCAGATACTCCCTCCAGACACCCTGTGTTACTGCAGATACTCCCTCCAGACACCCTGTGTTACTGCAGATACTCCCCCCAGACACTGACACAGATCAGAATAGGGACTGTTCCTCCTACATAGGGTCACTTGGCAGATATGGATTGACACCTATCCTAAGGATCCCTGATACACGCTGACACACAGCAGAATAGGGACTGTTCCCCCTACATAGGGTCACTTGGCAGATATGGATTGACACCTATCCTAAGGATCCCTGATACACACTGACACAGAGCAGAATAGGGACTGTTCCCCCTACATAGGGTCACTTGGCAGATATGGATTGACACCTGTCCTCAGGGACCCTGATACACACTGGGGGGGGACCTACTGTCCTCCCCCCGCCCCCACCCCTGCGTGGTGGGTGGGGTCCATAAAAATAATGAGGGGGGGGACCTACTGTCCTCCCCCCGGCCCCCACCCCTGCGCGGTGGGTGGGGGCCATAAATCACAATGGGTTGGGGGGACCTACTGTCCTCCCCCCGCCCCCACCCGTGAGCGTTGGGTGGGGGCCATAAAAATAATGAGGGGGGGGACCTACTGTCCTCCCCCCGGCCCCCACTCCTGAGCGGTGGGTGGGGGCCATAAAAATAATGAAGGGGGGACCTACTGTCCTCCTCCCTGGCCCCCACCCCTGCGCGGTGGGTGGGGGCCATAAATCACAATGGCGGGGACCTACTGTCCTCCCACCGCCCCCACACCTGTGCGGTGGGTGGGGGCCATAAAAATAATGAGGGGGGGACCTACTGTCCTACCCCACTGGCCCCCACCCCTGCGCGGTGGGTGGGGGCCATAAAAATAATGAGTGGGGGGGACCTACTGTCCTCCCCCCGGCCCCCACCCCTGAGCGGTGGGTGGGGCCCCTAAAAAAACAATAAGGGGGACCTACTGTCCCCCCCAGCCCCCACCCCTGAGTGGTGGGTGGGGGCCCTAAATAAAAATCCTCCCCCCCAATCAAAGGGGACTAGGGGTCCCCAAGCCCCTAGTCACCCACCCCCCCACCCCAAAAGAAGTTACCCCCTATCTACCCCCCCTCACCCTAAAAAATAGTGAGTGGGGAATAAAATAACTAACCTGTAAAGAAAAACCATTTGACCATTTGACGTCTTCTTTTTTCTAAAATCTTCTTTTTTCAGCCCCAAAAAAGGGCAAATAAAAAGCCATAAGAACCGGCGCAATTTAAAAAAAAAAAACAACAAACAGCGCAAAAAAAAAATCCATCTGGATCTTCATTAGCCTTTCTGCATGAAAGGTAAACTAAGTTTGAGCTTTTAGGGTTTTTCTGGGATCATAGTCTACTAAAAATATTTGTGTATTATTGTCAACAAGATACATTTAGCTATTTGAGCCTCAAATCTGAGCCTTTTTTGATGTAGAAACTAAAAGGGACCCAGACCTCCTGCGCATGCATATTAGATTCCCCCATCTGCGTGATGTTCCATGAGGAGGAGACATGGCCAGCACCAAGGGACCTCGGCACGGGAAAGAGTTAAGTGGAAAAAAGGTGTTTTAATCTTTTGAGGGGGCGGCTAATAAGTTATGGACACTATCGCATTAGAAATACAGGTTTGTATCCCCAAAGCTATCGCATTCCTTTAAGTTGATTTTTTTTCCCTTTACATTCTGCTAATATTTTGTCATGAAACAGGGTATACACACACTAGGTTGTGCTGAAAAAAACAAATACCTAACAATAAGTCACTTGTCTTTATCTGTGTCTTTATCTTTACACAGAACAAAAGTAGAAACTGGAATATTCCGTTCAGGAGAAAACAAATGAACAGTAGGGTTAAATTGATTAAACCGGTATAGGTTGAAGATGCATATTCTCCTTGTTGGGTTTGTTTCTTGGCCAGATTTTTTTTTTGTCCTGTGATCTCATGTATGGGAATTTCCCAGCTGCTTAAATCTTCATCTGACAAGTCAGCTGCATAGCCAGGTTTTGTTGCTTAACTCAGACCTTTCTTTTGCAGGCTTTGTCCATACCAAGTTTTCCCACCTTGTCTGTTACCAAAAGATCTGCATGGGACATTTCAAATATTTGCTGCAGGTTTCAGCATAAATGGTACTTTAGGGGCGTCTTCCATCTCTTACCTTATATTCTTGAAATTATTGTAGGAGTGCTTGTACCAATCAGCCAAACCTCTGTATATTAGGCAACTATCTGGTCTATTTGGGCATGCTATCACATTGTTTGATCAGGCCTTGATTTCAATCTTTGGGTACATGAGATAGACATCTATGAGACCTATACATCAGACCTATTTGAAAGGGTACAACTGGCCGGGTGTCCAACTATTTGGGTCTAGGGTCACGAGTTGAGGGAATTTGGTTTTGGGTAGTGGGTTCTAGCGCTTAGTAAGCCCAGTATGCCTAGGTGTGTGGTCATATCTCTGGTTGGGTTGATGGTGTCGTAGGCATTAAGGCAAGAGTTACCTTCAAAAATTAGTTGGCTGTCGATTCGTAGGCAGGTGGAGGATGCGTTATATGTGGTATGGGCATTCGTATGTGTCTCTTAGTGTCTATGGGAAGAGGTGCCATTAGCTAGCCCGTGCCATTAGAGGGCTGTTTTGAGGTGAGGTCTGGTCTCCATCTGGTGGTGCCTGCTGTGGAGGCCCCTTCTCTGGCCCGTGCCTCTGGTTTGCCCGATGCCGCAGTGAACAGGTCATCCTGTTGCAGTCCCAGGGATGGCAGGAGGTCTTTGACACCTTGCATGTCATGAATCTTGTATGCTGTATTACCGTGGTGTATTAGGAGTGCTTGAGGACGTCTCCATTGGTAGGCAATTTTGTGCAAGTGCAGGAGAGCTGTGAAGGGTTTCATTGTGCGGCCAGGCCAGCATGGGAACTGATAGATCTGTGTAGAACGAGAGCTGCATGTTCTCAAACACTTATGGGACTTGGTTTCTTGTCGCTTGGAGCACTGCTGCTCTATCTCTGTGGCTCTGGAAGCGCACCAGGTAGTCCCTGGATGCTGTGGTCAGTGCTTTGGCGGGTCTGGGGGGGCGGAACATCCATCCCAGGACCGCTTGTTTGGCTTGTCTAGGGGGCAGGAGGGCTGACATCAGTCACCTGATAAAATGCAGTACCTCTGGCTCCTCAATCTCCTCTCTAATTCCCCTGATCTTGAGGTTCAGGCTTCACTGTTGGGCTTCCAGCTCTGCAAAGCGGTTTTGCTGTTGCAACTCGTGCACTGCTTGTTGCGGCTGTGTTGTGTCCTGTTTGTTTCGGCAGGAATTTTTTTCCACCGTGCTCAGGTGGCCTGTCAGGCCCTGCAGGTCTTTGCGGATCTGGGCCATGTCAGCCTGTATGGTAAGCTGAAGCCCCGCTAGCAGCTCTTTCATTACCCCTGTGGTCACTGGGGACGTATCTGCTTGTGTGTGAGTCAGGAGAGGGGCCAGCTTGACGGGTGAATTATGCAGTTCTGCCCCGCTAGTGAAGTCATCTGAAATGTCTGAGCAGTCTTTGGTGTAGTCGCCCATGTTGGCGCCCATGTCACTGCGGGCCAGCCTCCAGAGGTCTCCTATAGTTCCACTCTGTTTGGGTCTGTCAGGCTTGATTTTTTTCTGTCCCATCTCTCTCTCTGTCGTTGGTGGTGCCATTTGGTACCATTTGTGGGGGATTTGGGTTTGCGTTAGAAGTTGCTGTTTGTTATGGAGCTTCGGTTACATGCGACCATTCAGCTTAGTAGCTTGGCTCCGCCCCCATAAACTAATATTTAAAGGGACACTATAGTCACCAGAACAATTACAGCTTCATGTAGTTGTTCTGGTGAGTATAATAGCTCCCTTCAGCATTTTTCTGCAAACATTGCCTTTTCAGAGAACAGGCAGTGTTTACATTGCCTCTAGGGACACCTCCAAGTGGCCACTCCTCAGATGGCCACTGGAGAGGCTTCCTGGCTCAGCACTGCACAGTAAGCAGCCCTGCCGTTCACATCTCCACGCTCTGCGTGGGGACGCTGAATTTTCCTTATAGAGATGCATTGATTCAGGAGGTGCTGATAGGCCAAAACGACATTTGGCTCTGCCCCCTTGCCGATTTTAGCCAATCCAATGCTTTCACCATGGGAAAGCATTGGATTGGCTAAAAAGCAGCAATTTTGATTATGTCACCAAGGGGGCGGGGCCAGCGCCGGCGGACCAGTGGAGAGCTGGAAATAAGGTGAGTTTTAACCCATTCTGAGGGGGCTAAGTGGGGGCAAGTCACCTTAAATGGCGGGTTTTCTCTATAGGGTCAGGAATACATGTTTGTGTTCCTGACCCTATAGTGATCCTTTAAGGATTTAAAGAGCATTAATTTTTGTGTGGCAATATCTTTATTTTTTAAAATGTTTTGATAATTTTTTAATTTATAAAAGAAGAAGAAGGGGGGAGTATGAAAAAGAGGGAGGAGTAAGAAGAAGAAGAGTGGGGAGTAAGAAGAAGAAGAAGAGGGGGTAAGAAGAAGAAGAGGGGGTAAGAAGAAGAAGGGGGGAGTAAGAAGAAGGGGGGAGTAAGAAGAAGAGGGGGGTAAGAAAAAGAAGGGGAGAGTAAGAAGAAGAAGGGGGGAGTAAGAAGAAGAAGGGGTAAGAAGAAGAAGGGGGAGTAAGAAGAAGTAGGAGGGGGTAAGAAGAAGAAGGGGGAGTAAGAAGAAGAAGAGGGGGAGTAAGAAGAAGGGGGGAGTAAGAAGAACAAGTGGGGGAGTAAGAAGAACAAGGGGGGAGTAAGAAGAACAAGGGGGGAGTAAGAAGAACATAGGGAGGAGGGGGGTAAGAAGAACACGGGGGGGTAAGGAGAACACATTGAGTGGGTGGGAGTGAGAAAAACACAGGGAGGGTGGAGGGGGGAGATGAGAAGAGCACAGGGAGGATGGGTGAGTGTGAGAAGAGACCGCTAGGGGAGGGTGGGGGAGAGGAGAGACCTCTAAGGGACAGAAGGGACAGCTCTATAGGACAGGGGGCAAGACACTGAACTCTTTCACACTACGCGCACACACACACACAATGCATCCCTATACATACACAGAAACACACAATGCATCCCTACACACACAGAAACACAACATGCTTCCCTTACACACAGAGAAACACACAATGCATCCATTACACACACACACACACACACACACAATGCAACCCTTACACACAAAGACAATGCATCCTTTGCACACATACACAGAAACACACAATGCAAACCCTTACACACACATGCAAACACACACACTGCTTTTCTTACATACACACAGAAACACAATGCATCTCTTACACTCAATGCACACACCTTGCATCCCTTATGCATACAAACACAGATTAACGCAATGCATCTCTTACACACAAGCAGAAACACACAATACAGCCCTTATACACAAATACACACTGCTTCCACTACATACAAACACACTGCATCACCTACACAAACTGGTATCCCTATACACTACATACCATAAGCACACATATTAGATCCTCTACAATAACACATAATACATCCCCTACACACTCCTCTCCCTGTGAGCGAACTCATGGGTGGGTGGAACATATAAGTGCACTTGAGAGTGGGTCTTATGGGCATACTCACCGTCAGGCCCTGGGGCCCAGACCTTGAGCTGTGTAAGGGGCCCCAAAAAATGGAGCTGCTTCCAATTCTCCCAGAACATTGAATTTTGTGACCACAGTTGCAAACAGCCTCCAGATATCCTGTTCTACACCAGACCAGTGGAGCCAAACTGCAGCCCATCATCATCCTCATCTGGTGTAAGTAGGCAATCTATAATCTATAATTTACCTCACATTAAAGGGACACTATAGCTTAATGAAGGGGTTCTGGTGTCTATAGCCGGTCCCTGCAGGCTTTTTAATGTAAACACACACTGTGTGCAGCACTGGCGTTAGTTCATATGGCAGATCATATGGGTGGGGCATTGTGATGTCACATGGGGGGGGGGGGGAGCAAATTTTTATTTTGTCTAGGGCGGCAAAAATCCTTGCACCGGCTCTGATCCTGGGCAGGTGCACCAGTCTACTGGTGACCCACAGGAGGGGAGTGCACTGATTGCACTGCACTCTCCTCCTGCCCAGACCCGTCATTACCGCAGTGCAAGTGCCCTCTGCCCCTAATTTACAGTGGCTCACACTCACAACAAGCAGTGCCTGGAGCCCTTTGCAGAGACGGGAACAAAGAGGTTCTGCGGCAGCTGGCCGTCCTGCAAGCATTACATTAAACAGCTGTTCCCCATGCAGCCACCGGTGGTGCTGTGCTGGGAGAATGTGATTACTCTTCACTTCCTCCCAGCCTACAGAGCAGCGCATGGGGAAGAGAGAGGAGGAGGCATGATTTAATCTTACAACAAATCCAGTAAGCAAATCTTTTTTAAATTTGGGGGGATCAGCTCTGTTTCCACAGTTTATTGGTGTTTACTCTGATGTCTGTATTAATATTGAGGGGTTTCTAAGTAGTAACATCAGTGTGTGTCAGCAGGGCCAGCCGTTGGGGTGTGCAAGCTGTGCGGTCACGCAGGGTGCCATGACAACAGAGGCGCCCGGCGGCCAACACAGCTCCCAAGTTGGGGACCCCAGCATATTTAATTTAAACGATTCGCTGGTGGTCCACTGGTGCGCACCAGCAGTAGGTGCAGTCAGATTATATCCTCTCCCTCGTGGTTCCGGCGCTCAGTTAGTGAGTCAGAGCACAGGCTCAGAGATTCTCAGCCTGCGCTCTGACAACATTGAAAGTCAGAGCCGCGAAGGAGCGGGTATGGCAAAGAGCTACTGATTAGCATAACATCAATATCCGTTATAAAACCATGAAAAGGTGGGCATGGATGGTGAACTGATTTGGTGGCGCAATGGGCCACTTGACTGGTTTTGCCCCCCAGGCCTAAGGCTGCCAGCCCTCCCCTGGGGAGAGGAGACCCGGGAGCTTTAGCTTGCAGCTCTGCCAGGTCTCCTCTTAAGAGCACGGAGCGTTGCCACGGTTACCATGGCAACACCACGTTTTCACAAAAGTAACTCTAGCCCAGGAGCTGCAAGCTAGAGTTCACTCCCCACTAGAACTGCCAGGGATTCTCCACCGGACAACCAGGGCTTCACAATCGATATCCCCCCTCGCTGGGCAAAGGTCAGAAGAGAGGCTGGATATAAAGCATATTATTTTTATTTAAAAAAACATTATTTGTTTTAATCAGCCCCCAACTACACACACATTGCCCGCACTGCACCCCCATACACAAACTTCCCCCACTGCACTCCCCTACACACACTGCCCCCACTGCACCCCCATACACAAACTGCCCCCACTGTACCCCTGTACACACACATCTCCCCCATACACACACTGCCCCCACTGTAACCCCATACACACACTGCCCCATACACACACTGCCCCCACTGTACACACACATCTCCCCCATACACACACTGCCCCCACTGTAACCCCATACACACAATGCCCCCACTGTACACACACATCTCCCCCATACACACACTGCCCCCATTGTAACCCCATACACACACTGCCCCCACTTCTCCCCCATACACACACTGCCCCCACTGCACCCCCATACACACACTGCCCCCACTGTACCCCTGTACACACACATCTCCCCCATACACACACTGCCCCCACTGTAACCCCATACACACACTGCCCCCACTGTACACACACATCTCCCCCATACACACACTGCCCCCACTGTAACCCCATACACACACTGCCCCCACTTCTCCCCCATACACACACTGCCCCCACTGCACCCCCATACACACACTGCCCCCACTGTACCTCCATACACACACTTCTCCCTGATACACACACTTCTCCCCCATACACACACTGCCCCCACTGTACCTCCATACACACACTTCTCCCCGATAAACACACTGCCCCAAATGTACCCCCATATGCACACTTCTCCCCCATACACACACTGACCCCACTGTACCCCCACCACACACATTGCTCGACCACACACTGCCCCAACTGCACACCCATACACACACTGCCCCCACTGTACCCCAACCACAGACATTGCTCGACCACACACTGTCCCAACTGCACACCCATACACACACTGCCCCAACATTACCCCCATGCACACACTGCGCCCCCATACACACACTGCCCCCCACACAATGCCGCCACTGTACCCCCATACACACACTGCCACCACTGTACCCCCATATGCACACTTCTCCCCCATACACACACTGACCCCACTGTATCCCCACCACACACTGCCCCAACTGCACACCCATACACACACTGCCCCCACTGTACCCCCATACACACACTGCCCCCCACACACTGCCGCCACTGTACCCCCATACACACACTGCCCCCCCACACACACTGCCCTAACTGTACCACACATACTTCTCCGCCACACACACACTTCACCCACAATAAGATACTGCCCCTCCTGCACTCCCATACACACACTGCCCCTCACACACACTGGCCCCATACACACAGTGTTCCCACTGCACCAGATGTATTCACTGCACTCTAATGCACACACTACACCCCAATTAGGACAACTGTATGAGGTGTTTTTTATAAACCTTAGTATTAAGGTTTAATTGCTTTGTTCGCACTTTAAGGAAAAACAGTTGGTTTGTATTGCGGTTTTGGCACTCGGGCTAAAACATTTTCACCATCCCCTCCCGAGTTCATAAAAAGGCATACTGTCTCTGTGAAGTTTTAAAGCAGTTTGCCCTGACGAACGGGACTAGGCAGGGTTGCCTGCTATTCCCCATCCACTCATCGAAGGGATACACAAAAAAGAGTGTTGCTTGAAAATGTTTGCGGATGACATTTTACTGACTATGCAAAACCAGCTAGCTCCCTTCCACACCTATTGCAACTGTTGGAGGACTATGGGAAAGTCTCCTAATATAAATTAAATAAGAAAAAAAAAACAAGCACTCTCCATTGGCCTCCAAACTGACATTGCTCACACACTATGTAACAACTATAAATTCAACTGGAGGACCTCCTATATGTGAATATCTGGGGGTCAAAATAGCTGCCACAGCCCACAAACTGGTCTTGCTTAACTATCTACCACTGCTACAGGCTTGTCCTGCAAGCTTTTTAAAATGGAAAGAGGTTCACCTATCCTGGTTGGGGAGACTAAACACTATAAAAATGGTTATATTACCTAAAATCCTACATGTGCTCCGAATGTAGCCTGTGCACATACCCCAAACTTTCTGTAAAAATTTGCAAAGTGTCCTGCTCAAATTTGTCTGGGGACATTTGAAACCCTGCTTACCAGTTGCGCTACTACAAGAACCAGCGTGGATGGGAGGCTTAGGCTTCACCAACGTGCTAGCATATTACATCATGATTCCCTTTATCGAAATATTCCGTCATGATTTCCTTTTATTCAGGAAGTTGTGTCCTTAAGGGGTTAAAGAGCCTATCAATCCTTCATTGGGCCTAGGTCTGATATACCCAATAACCTGGTCTAAGCAAGATAAGCAAATAGCAGCTATAGTGATTTTAGCAGCTAGGAACATAATTGCAGTACATTGGAAGAAACAAAGCTGTCCCTCAGTGACAGAAATCCACGCAAAAATCCACCAATATTATCTCTATGAGAAATTCACAGCAGGAACTCACATGAAAGTCAAGCAATGGGTAGACGCGTAGGAACCTTGGGTGACTAGACATGTTGACACTAAGTAGATAATGGAGGAGTGATGTGACCAGGCGTAAGGGGATATACCCTGTGCTTGAGTTGGAGAAGTAGCTACAACGACCCTAAGGTGGTCAAACTCAAAGTGTTTGAATACTAGAAGTAAACTCGATTAATATGGAACGTTTTTAATTCCCACCCCACCCCCCAACCTAACTATACAAAGGGGCAACCCATGGTGACACCGACATCGAAGCACCTAAACAACCACATCCAGACTAATTTTGATTAAGAGATATAGTCATACCTAGGATAGCCAGGAGTGACACAAATGACCAGAATGATTATAGACCAAAGAATTTTTAGAGAGACGAGAGGAATTGACTGGTTCCAGAAATAGGTTGTACTTAGAAGTCTTGGTGAGAACCCCTTGGGCAGACTGGGACAGAAGGCGCATATGGATGTACCTTATTATGTTGTAGAACGATGTACCATGCTGTAATGCCTATAATGAATTCAGCGATATTGTTGCCCCATCCTTTTCTTTTTTCTGTACCCCATATAACATGCATACAAAATCCAAAAAAGAATTAATTGGAAAAATAAAATGTTCGCCATCACTGTCATAGATGGTATTGGATTATGTTCCCCTTGATATGATGACTGATTCGTGTCAAAAGAATTCAACAACACAATCCAAATATAATTCTTTATCCACCAAACAGGTAGATCCTTTGGGTTCTAAAGGCCAGTTCGCTTACTCATGAGTCAACAGGATTCTTGAATTATACCACAAGACTGGTAGGAGAGCGAAATCAGAACAAGTTAAAATGAGATTCAATATCAGGGAGGTAGAAAGAGTCATATTACAAAGCAGAAGTCAGCGCAGGTGGCAACCAGGAATACCTGAAAGAGCAAGGTGTTGACACAAATGCCAACTACAAACTAGCAGAGGTCTTTTGGAAGGTCATTCGAGTAGAAGTTAGAATGTCTTAGAAATGTCTCCTTAATCAAGTCAAGAATGCTACCGGCGTCCAGATTAAAGAGACTTTTTTTCTTTCTTTAAATAACTAGTTATACCAATGACATGTATATGTGTCTGTATTTTCCATAAGAACATGCTATATTATCTGTCTCTAGTAAATGAAATAAATATTTCCTCCCACTCCCCCCCCACCCCCACACACACAATTGTATCACACTAAACTGACATTTCCAGAGATAACTTCTATTGAATTGCATGCATAATTAGATCTGCTTCTTAGGTTGTCAACATTCAGTGTGCTCAGACTGGTAGCTACCAGATTTAAGTGGCATATTCTGTAATAACTTCTTTCTCAGTCATCTACCTTGTAATAAACATCTCCCCAAGCAAATTACATTATTCACATTATGTAATAGGTTCATTCAGATCCCTTACCCCATTCCTTAAATTATTTTGTTTGTGTATTCCACGGGGTACGTTTTTTTGTTACATAAACTAATATTTAAGGATTTAAAGAGCATTAATTTTTGTGTGGCAATATCTTTATTTTTAAAGTTGAATTAACACTTTTCTGGAAATCCCAGCATTGAAACACTGAAAATCACCTGTAACATATGTTTTTCTTTTTTAATGTGTTTTGTGTTTTCTTGTGAATTTATATAAAAACATTTAGCAAATTTAATCCTGCTCCAGTATAGTCTAGGCCAGGGGTGAGGGCCGACCATTTTGACATTCTTTGAACCATTAAAATTAAATGCAAATTAACTATTTTATGCAAAGTTTATTGCAAACGGCACACTTTTCATTTCATCTCTTTATTCTGTCTCTCTTTATTCTGTCCCTTCTCTCTTTAATTCTGTCTCTCATTATTCAATCCCTTAACCCCTTAACCCACTCACTTACCATCCCCGGCTTCTCCCTCACTCTTGCCAGAGCCTACATATAACTACACTAATAGACCACTCAATCCCTCGATGCCATGTTAATCAATATCTGTCACGACTGCTAGTGTGGTCCAACACGCAGAACTATGTAACATCTACATCGAAAATAGAAAGGAAATAAAAAGGATAGAACGTAAACCAGTCCTTAGAATGGCCGGACTAATACGTTAGAGACAGAGAATGGTCAAGGGATAGCCGAGGTCAAGGAAGCCAGAAATACACAAATAATGTTTAACAAGCCAGGACAAGGGAACCAGAAATCAGCGTAGTCAGGAATAGCCAAGGTCAAAATACTGGAAATCACAATAACAGCAAGGAAAAACGCACTCTCGGGAACCAGGACAGGAAACCACGACAGGGCAAGGTACTGGGGTGAATTAGGGATTTAAATATCCCTCTCTAGGCTGTGATTGGTCAGAGGGTGACCTCTGACCCCAGAACGTGCATGTGCGTTGGCGCCGTGACGTCACACGCACGTTCCTATAACCTTGGGGGAGCGGAGCTATTGATGGCCGTGACCGCATGGTCGGCGCCATCATTGTTTTGGGCACACTGCCCAGAAGATGCGGAGGAGCGGATCCCAGCTTGCCGCCGAGCAGGTAAGCTCAGCTTGTCGGCGAGGTCATGGCGGTCGGGCACAGACGCACCATGCGGCGAGCCAGGAGCCGTGACAATACCACAGTCAGGCAGAATATGCCACTCAACCTTTTAGACATTTTCCTATCTCCTTTCCAATCTAATACCACTTCCCCTCTCCACTACCCTTCCCGATATTCCACCTGCCAAAAAGCAACCAACCTACTAGTTAACAGAGATAGTAGTAACCACCATACCCTGCTGTATACTGCATGAGTACAAACATTGAAACTAAATTTTTTTGTAAATCATATGTAACACGACTGTGCTAAGGTTTCAACCCTACAGTTTGTACTATGTAACGACTCCACAACGATTACTACCAATTGGGTTTATTGTATTTTACCATTTGATACAAAAGGATAACTCGCTGTACGTATCATGACGCAGGAATGGGCTTATATCTCAAACCCACAGTTTGTACTTTATATTATATACTCTGTAATACTTCTACAATGGTTATTACCAGCCTTGTTCATTACTTGTTAATGTTTGTCAACATGATTCAAAAAACGCTTTCTTGAAAGAAAAGAAAGAAAAAAATAAACAAGGAATAATAAGCGTAAAAAAGAAAAGAAAACAAAAGTGTGGATTATTACATTTCTAATTTATTTTTCATAACTCACAAATAACTACATGTTAAATTTAGGTGGTAATGAACAAATATTAAAATCTTTTTAAGTGGCAGATCCATTTTAACCCCTACACTACCAAACACTTTTAAAAACATTTTAATATTAATATAACATTATTTGAAGCAAGATACACATTGTTAGCATATAAACATAAAAAAACTTTTGTATGTGTAGATTGATTTTTAGAAAAATTCAGAGGGGGTAAATTGACATCTTTTTTATTTTACACTTATTTGTTTAGCCATTTAAAAAAAAAAATGAACAAAAAGCTTCAAACACTCCAT
Organism: Pelobates fuscus; assembly: GCF_036172605.1. Classification (NCBI taxonomy): domain Eukaryota; kingdom Metazoa; phylum Chordata; class Amphibia; order Anura; family Pelobatidae; genus Pelobates; species Pelobates fuscus. The sequence goes on from NC_086323.1 coordinate 112,923,864, forward strand.
GAGCTCTTATTATCAAGAACTGAATTATAAACTGATATCTCTATGGTATAGGACGCCGGTACTGCTACACCGCATTTTCCCATCAATCCCCCCCGGTGTGCTGGAGATGCCAAGAGGAACGCGGCACGGTGTTGCATATCTGGTGGGAATGCAGACTTATCACTCCCTACTGGGTCATGATCAGAGATGCGGTGACGCTCATCTTGAGAGACATACCTACCTGGGATGCGGAATTGGCTCTGTTACACATTTCCACCCAGCCCATACCGGTGTACAAGAAGTCGATACTACGGCACATGCTTAACGCCGCAAAGGCCAACATCCCGGCCCACTGGAAGACGGATACAGTGCCGACTAGATTTGAGTGGATACGCAGGGTGGAAGATATCCAGGGGGCAGAGGAAGCCCATGCCACCATCACAGGACGGGGAACCAGGCACGCTGAAATGTGGGCGCCCTGGTTCTTCTATATTGCCAGGTACCGACAGGATGGGGACAACCGGGGGCGCGCAGCGCAGGTACCAATGCTCCCTCCCCCTTAACATCCTTCCTTACCTTTCTCTCTCAGGTCACAGGGTCCTGAGGGATCTGGGACCGGGGCTAGACAGACCGAACACAGGACGGATAGGCGACGCCATACGGCACATGACAGACCTAAGCACCAACAGGTGGAAACTCATGAGTTAAGACTTGACAACGGACGGTGGACTCTGATTCCCGATGCTGCCTTCAGGGATTCACGCTGCACTGGACGCTTAACAACCTGGACAAGACCCACTTTATCTCACCGACGCCTTGACTCCTGGACTGACAAGTGCTCCTACAAATTCACACACCATAGAGACAACCACCCGTGACATAGACGATCAGATGACCTCACTATGAGTAGGTGAGTCGGCAATGTGGAGGTGAAGGTGGCTAGTGAACATATCTTGAGCTCCGCTATGGATGATTGTCGTGGGGCAGGGGTTGCCGCCCGCACTAGGACTTGGGTCCATACCATAGGTCCCTACCCGTGGATACACTGGGTGGAGGCTTTGTGATGTGGGAGTGTTGAGTGATTGGCCTATAACTTAACTTAATTAGTTCGGGGTACCTGAGTACCATTGAACAGACGCTAGTTTCTTACACGCGCACTCCGGACCATAGATAGGGTCCCACTCTGGCCACCACCACAAATGTAGACGACTCGATGAGACCATCGGTCGTAACCTGCCACCCAACTCTCGCTGGCCCGACCTTCTCTGCAGCTACCCTCAAGACTCGCTGGTCTCCCTCGCCTTTACTATATTGTCATCCGCTCCGAGCCTTATCCTCTAAGGTGGTGACTGTTCATCCGATACATTTAACCCTGCTCTCCACGGGTGGGCCCCGGATACAGTCTATGTCCAACCAAAAGCAGCAGCACACTATGAGTAAACACTCATACATTCACACATACATTACTAGAACACCCTAAGATGATGCTCGCTCTCTGCACCCACATCTAGCGGAAGGGAAGCACGGGACTCGTCAACAGATCAATACTCAGAACTCCTGATCTTAAAATGTTTAATTGCATTGGTCCTGTTTAAATTGTACTGTATTGGTTCTCGAAATTCTTATGCTCGCTTTGCCTTTCTTTTGGATATGTTGCCTTGTTGCCTGGCCTGCGAGCCAACTCTCTGCTGATTATTATGCCTTAATAAACAGATTTACAAAAAAAAAAAGCTTCAAACAGTATACAGTGATCTTGCAATATTTCACATAGGATCCAAAATGTTAGTATAAAAGTGAAAATGCCATTTTTCTCACATACAATAAGTGTGACAAAAAGTAGACAACTAAAACTGGACAAATACCCTTTATACACATTTGTAAGGACCCTGCAGGCATTGCTAGCAGCTTGCTTAAAATGGCAACAGAATGTAAAAATATTGTCTGAATTTGAGCATAATGCCCACATACAGTGTATTTTTCTAAAATAAACATATTTAAAACTGCTATAGCAATCTTAATCAATCTCTGGACTACTAATGTGATGCTCACAGTGAAATGTTAGAGTCTATTCACACCTCCCCCTGCCTGACTATAACAATGCTGTCATCTAGTGACACTTCCTGGACTGTTAATGTAATTCTGACATTGAAATGGTAGAGTCCATTCATAGCTCCTCCCTGACTGTAAGAATGTTATCACCCAGTGAAACCTCCTGGACTGTCAATGTAATACTAACTCCTCCCCCTTGCTAACTATTAATATTAGTAATTTGCATTCTTATTATTAGTAGTAGTAATTTGCATTCTTATTATTATTAATATTAGTAAGTCGTGTAAAATTTCTCAGAACAGCACCGCTAGAAAATAAAGTGTCCCTCTTTGTCAATTTGAAATTTTGTAAGGTATTGGAATGTGCAGTTACCACCGAGCAATGACAGATGCATTACGTTTGTGCATGTACTGGCTTCCATTTGATTGGCTTATTCTACTGGCCAGGTAGGAAAGGATGGGGGTGAACAGGGAAGGGAAAGAGGGAGGGAATTCAAAAAAAATTAAATTACTATCAATGCAGGGAATTGGGGAAGGGAATTAGGAAGGGAAGGAAGATCAAGGACCTTGCAGTTATCTCTGCAAGAGAGAAGCTACTTGTGCCTGTAGTGCTGTGCAATTTCACAGTGAGAATCACGCAAGCGCCTCTAGCGGCTGTCAGTGAGACAGCCACTAGAGGATTTGAGGGCTGGATTAACCCATTTATAAGAGAAACTGCTATGTTTATAAAAAAAATGGGTTAACCCTAGCTGGACCTGGCACCCAGACCACTTCATTAAGCTGAAGTGGTCTGGGTGCCTATAGTGGTCCTTTAAAGTCGGGAGCTCTGTGTCTCCCTTCTCCCGCTGCAGCAGCACTGTAACTGGTGGACTTTTCCTGCCTGCGGCCAGAGGGGGCGCTGTGTGCTGGGAGAGACAGGGAGCGGAAGATCAGCTCTGTACAGATGTGCTGATGCAGATCCCCATGAAGGCCTTTGAAAGCTACTCTGATATCAGAAGTAGCTTTCAAAGGCGAGCAGCGCAGGGGAGAGACAGGGAGAGGAAGATCAGCTCTGTACAGATGTGCTGATGCAGATCCCCATGAAGGCCTTTGAAAGCTACTCTGATATCAGAAGTTTTTTTAGTGACCTTACATAACATGTAAATCATCAATACACTGCCACCACTGCAAGAACTGATTTCTGTCAGACCCAATACATGTACTTGAAGGCCTTTTTTTTTTGTCATGCAGTACTTTCTTGAAGTCACTTAGTGTGTGTGAGATTTACCAAGTTGACTTGGCTAGTTTCTCCAGTTATATACACTGATCAGCCACAACATTAAAAGCATCTGCCTAATATGGTGTAGGTCCCCCACATGCAACCAAAACAGCTCTGGTGCATCTCATGGAGGCATGTACTCTACAAGCAGGGCCGGTGAAAGGATTTTTGGTTACACAGACAAAGTTCCTTTTTGCTTCTCCCTCTGCAATCCCCCCCCCCCCCCTCCAAAAAATGCACCGACTCCTATGTGTCTCGTAACCCTGCTTTTGGATTGTGCATCAGTGAGCCTTGGGCGCCCATGACCCTAACACCAGTTCACCGGTTATCCTTCCTTGCACCACTTTTGTTAAGTACAATTTACTGCATGCCAATAACACAAAGACTTGCTGTTTTATCTATTTATTTACTTATAAAAACATTTACCAGGAAATATACATTGAGATTCCTCATTTGTTTTCAAATATGTCCTGGGCCTACAGACATTCCAATGTTACATTAGGGTACAATATAATATTAAAAATACAAAATAATATTAAAATACACATATAAATTTTACACAGAACAGGTTAGAAATATGACTAACCAAGATTACAGGTGCATTCTGTATTGATACCGTAGAAACTGACGGAAGCCAAGCACAGAGAGATGGACATAGGTTTCTTCAGGAAGGAAGAGATTCTTTATTCGGTTCACCGATCGGGACTCAGAGGGACTAATGTCACCAAAATACAACAGGTTCTGAGCCCCGGACAATAGTGCAGGCTCCTTATATAGGCACATAACTCCTCCCATATTAAGCTCCACCCGCACATTCTCTTAACCAATCAATACGAACAAGAACTAACTTCCTGCTTGACCGCATGGCTTGTCCAGCACAATGGAGGAGGGGAATACTACATCCGGTATTCCTGCACATGCTCCGTACACTACTGATCGTATCTTGCCACGTGCAACCAACCGACCGATACGTCAGCATATGCACGTACACATGCCACGTGGTAATCTCGGCCTACTAAATTTATTTTTACCGAGATTCCGCCACATTCCCCCCCTTTGATGCCTCTTGATATTTCACAATTACTTGAGGCATCACTTAACCTTGGTTTGCATACACCTCAGGTTACCATGAACCAGACCAGACTTTTCCTATGATGTGAATCCCTCAACACTCCTCTTCCTGCATTGGTTCTCCCTGATCTAGAGCCTCATATTTATATATAGCCATTATCTGTGCTGCAGCCTTCCTTTCTGCTATATTTTCTATCAGGCTTTGCACAGACCTAACTACTAAGGGAATAAGACATGGCAGGAGCAGACACAACATTAAAATCAGTATGACTCCGCCTACCAATGCCTTAAACCCTCCAAATTGCTCATACCAGTTACCAAACCAACTACTTGGATTGTACCCTTTCCATACCTGAGTAGGCACATGCGCTAGTTTAACCATATGGCTAGTAAGCTCAGATATTGCTTGCCCTTCGTCATCTATTTGAAGACAGCAATTGCTCAAGTTAAACTTCCCACATACACCTCCCTCTACTGCCAATAGGTAATCCAAGGCTAATCTATTTTGGTACACTGCTGTCCTCATCCTGGTATTATGCTTAGCTAGAAGATTGAGCGCTTGTGAGGTCTCATTAGTAATAATCTCAACCACCGCCTGTAATCTTATAATGCGGTTGAGCATATAAATTGGGGTTCTATATCCGAAGGTACCATCCTCTGCCCACGTGGCTGGCCCATAGTAATCTATAATACGCTGGGGAGGCCATTCATCATCTTCCCAGGCGCCTATCTCTATGGGTCCCCTTTTCTTCCTATGATTCACATCATACACTTTAACACCCAAAGTCTCACCTGTTTCAATAGGTAACAAGAAGAAGGATGGTTTGAGCATACCCAACACACATGCCCCTTCCCAGTCCTGTGGCCACTCCGAATAGAATTCTTACCACAGATCCAGTACATATTTGCTGGGGCTTTCCAACTAGATGTGATAGATAAATCAAACCATACGTCCTTTAAATTGGCATATCTTGCAAACGGGTTAGATGGTTCTGAGACATTTGAAGCCGACCACCAAGTTGTATTCTTTGTATCATCATCATAAGCTTTTTGCCCTAGACAAGTTAATTCTCCTACAGAAGTATTAAACATCATTCCTTTCCTTGCTATGCAAACATAACCTATGATGGAGGTCTTTAATACATCTTTCGTCGGCATCCTCAATCTTCGTCCGTGCGATGGCACCTCAGCTTCCAGGATGTAAGGGCTGCAGGGAATGGAGTTCTGCTCGTCTTCACAGGGGTCCCTTCGAGACTTTCCTGACTTTTAAACTACACGTCGGTGAGCGGACAGGCTTTATTATGGCCGTCTCACTCACTTACCAATCTCTGAAACAATAAAATTTGTAATCCACAAGGTTCCTCGTCACTCCGACTGAGTCGTGCGCTTTAACCGGATCTTGCAGGGATTCTCTGGATCTGCTGTAGCTTGCCAAGAATCGACTGCTGCTGGTTTAACCCTCGAGTGATGAATCCACGGAGTCACTTCGGCCACTTTTATCGCTGTAGGGGTAGACAAAAGAACAACATAAGGACCTCTCCACTTGGGCCCTAACGGTACATTATTCCACTCTTTAATCCACACTTGGTCTCCTGGGTGGTAACTATGAACTGGGGGATAAATATTCACAGGTAATCTATCTTGTACCCATTTCTGTACCTCCTCCATAGTCTTACCCAACTCTACAACCTGCTGCCGGGTAATTCCTTCTCCCAACTGACTCAAATCCCCCCTTAAGTTACCAAGTACGGGAGGTGGACGCCCATACATGATTTCAAAAGGAGAGAGACCCATCCTTCTGGTAGGTGTACTGCGAATTCGCAAGAGAGCTATAGGCAAAAGAACGTTCCACTTAAGTTGGGTTTCCTGACACATCTTTGCCAACTGATTCTTAATAGTTCTATTCATTCTCTCTACCTTACCAGAACTCTGAGGTCTATATGCCGTATGAAGTCTCCACTTTATACCAAGCATATGAGTCAGTTGTTGTAGGCACTGATGAACAAAAGCTGGACCATTGTCCGATCCTATAGAGCAGGGTAGTCCATATCGGGGTATTATTTCTCGTAGCAGGAATCTCACAACTTCTCCTGCTTTCTCTGTACGAGTAGGACATGCTTCTACCCAGCCTGAATAGGTGCACACAACTACTAGTAGGTAGCGATGTCCACCAGATTTAGGCATTACTGTATAGTCAATTTGTAAATCGGACATAGGGAGTCCCCCCATAAACGGAACTCCTGGTGGCTTTACTGGTCCTTGCCTTGCATTATTTTTAGCACACGTTACACATCTTCGTACAATGGCTTGAGTTAAGTTGAACAATCTCGGTATGTAGAAATGTTTTCTGAGAGATTCTTCTGTGCTGTCTCTCCCAGAATGTGTCCCGTTGTGATAGTTCTGGACAATTTCTACCGCTAGTGATGCTGGAATAACTATTCTCCCATCTTCTAACTGATACCATTTGTTCTCCAAATACTTTCCAGGTTCAGTCTTTAACCACTCCTTTTCTTGAGCTGTATAAACCGGAGTCCATTGAGACAGTGGAGTTGGAATAAGAGCAGCTATATGTTCCACATATTCCTGTCTTCCTGATTCAGCGGCACGCTTAGCTGCACTATCTGCCATCCGATTTCCTTTGGTTACATCACCATCTCCTCTCAGATGCGCTCGACAATGTATAATACCAACTTCTTTCGGTTCCCATACTGCTTCCAATAGTTGTAGTATTTCAGCTGCGTACTTGATTTCTTTGCCTTCTGAATTCAATAGTCCTCTTTCTTTATACAAAGCTCCGTGGGCATGAGTGGTTAAAAACGCATACTTGGAGTCCGTGTAGATGTTCACTCTTAAACCTTCAGCCAATTGTAACGCTCGTGTCAGTGCTATCAATTCTGCCTTTTGTGCTGATGTTCCTTTTGACAGTGGCCGAGCTTCTATCACCTTATCTATCGTTGTTACTGTGTATCCTGCATAGCGAATCCCTTCTTTCACATAACTACTGCCATCTGTATAATATTGGACATCGGGGTTCTGGATGGGAAAATCACGAAGATCTGGTCTACTTGAAAATACTTCATCCATCACTTCCAAACAATCATGTTGACTTTCAGTAGGTTGCGGCAGAAGGGTAGCTGGATTTAAGGTATTTACAGTCTCTAAATGCACTCTTGGGTTTTCGCACAACATTGCTTGATACTTGGTCATACGACTGTTACTAAACCAATGATTTCCTTTGTAATCCAACAACGTCTGTACTGCATGTGGAACTCGTACATAAAGTTCTTGACCCAGAGTGAGTTTATCGGCTTCAGCTACCAGCTACGGCTCTTAGACAAGGTGGAAGACCGCTGGCCACTGCGTCCAGTTGCTTAGACATGTAGGCAACAGGTCTTTGCCATGATCCCAAGTACTGTGTCAATACTCCCACAGCCATTCTTCTTTGCTCGTGTACATACAGGTAGAATGGTCGTGTGTGATCAGGTAGACCTAACGCTGGGGCACTCATCAAAGCCCTTTTCACATCTTCAAATGCCGTTTGCTGTTCTTGAGTCCATAGGAAGGGGTCGTGTTCTGTGCCCTTAATAGCTGTATACAGAGGTTTCGCCAATATCGCATAACTGGGAATCCATATCCTACAGAAGCCTGCTGCCCCCAAGAACTCTCGCACTTGTCTTCTATTCTTGGGTGTTGGTATTTGGCACACAGCTTCTTTTCTCTCTGGCCCCATTATTCTTTGACCTTCAGAGATATGGAATCCCAGATATTTGACAGTGGGCAGACACAACTGAGCCTTCTTCCTAGACACCTTGTATCCTGCCTTCCAGAGAATGTGTAGTAGATCGTGCGTTGCTTGCTGACATATTTCTCTTGTAACTGCTGCTATCAACAAGTCGTCTACATATTGTAATAGTACACACTCTCCTGGGATGGACTTGAAATCCAATAGATCTTGACTTAGAGCTGAACCAAATAGGGTCGGTGAGTTTTTAAACCCTTGGGGCAGTCTTGTCCAAGTCATCTGGCGTTTCGAGCCTGTTACAGCATTTTCCCATTGGAAAGCGAAGATACATTGGCTTTCTGCGGCAATTCGAAGGCAAAAGAAGGCATCTTTGAGGTCTAAGACTGTAAAATAGGTAGCCCCGCCCGGAATTAAAGCTCCTGGTATGTTGAATAAGGATTCATCACTCCTAGGGTTTTGGCTAGTCAACGCTGTATAAAGTCGCCACTCTTCTTCCTTTGGTACGGATAATGTCATAATACCTGAAGGTCCATTAAACTTTAAGGATGTTGTTCCATTTGGTAGGAACGTAATCTGTGCTTGTAATTTGGATAGCATATCACGTCCCAGCAATTGGACTGGACATTCAGGCATGTAAAGGAATTGATGTTTTACTACGTGGCCTCCCAATGTACAGAGTCGACTTTTAAGAACCGGTTTTGCAGCACTCCTTCCAGTTGCTCCTATTACGGTAATAGTTCTTCCAGATGGAGGAGCAACTAGGTCAGTCACCACCGAATGTTCAGCACCAGTGTCGATCATGAATGCACTCCTTTTTCCCCCTATTGATACATCGACCATAGGCTCCGCTCGACCAAGGGGGATGGAGCCCGGTCGGTATCAATAGCTCTCCATGACCGTGTCAGCCAATCCTACAAAGTCCCTATCTTCTCTATCGCGGGACCTTTGCGCTGCGGGATAATATCTGTCTTCTCTTACACTTCCTCTGTTACCACTATTACTCCCTCTGGGACCTCCTCTACCTCTCGCTCTGCCTCTAAAGTTTCCATAACCTGCCCTGGGTGGGTCTCTCTCGTATTGCTCTCTTTTTGGACACTCGCTTCTCCAATGCCCTTCTTCTCTACAATACACGCACTGATTCCTACTCAGGGGCTCCCTATTCCACCTACTATCGCCTCTATCTGGGCCCCGTCTATCTACGCCTGTGATCGCTACCGCTAGCATATCCGCCTTTTTACGCATCTTGCGCTCTTCCTCTTTCTTACTTTCTGATTCCCTATTCATATACACCTTATTCGCTACCTCCATTAGTTGGGTAATGGACATTCCTGCAAACCCTTCCAACTTCTGTAGCTTGCGCTTAATATCTCCATAAGCTTGTCTGACAAAGGCAGAGTTTACCATTCGGGAATTATCAGTGTCTTCCAGATCAAAGGGGGTATACAAGCGGTATGCCTCCAATAATCGGTCATAAAAGACACTGGGCGCTTCATCACTTTTCTGAATCACCTCAACTGTCTTCGACATATTTATAGCTTTCTTCCCTCCGGCTTTCATACCAGCAATTATAGCGTCTCTATAGGCTTTTAGATGAACCATATCTGCGCCATTAACATTCCAGTCGGGATCGGTATTAGGATAATGAGTCGCAGCCCATGCTGCTGGATTTGCTTGGTTTAAAGTACGGGCTTCTTCCTCCAGTGCTTTGATAGCCGCTTGATTTATCCTAGTCCTCTCCTCATTATTAAATAAGGTCATTAATAATTGCTGGCAGGGGCGGGGCCGGACCGCCGAGCTGGACGGTCGCACACATGAGCGGCTCCTGCAAAATACAGACATTAACGCTAAAAATCATGCCTTACCACCTTCAAACAGTCCGCCAGCGATGGTGCCTAGAACACAGGGACTGCTGGATCCTGGGAGAGGCTGGCTCATGGAGCTACAGTCCCCAGGAGGAGATTTTCTCGTCATCACGAGCGGGGCCTTCTCCGGCGGTGAGTGGGGCAGACGGCCGCTGCCCCACTATCCTGCACTGCAGTTCTCAGCTCGGGGCGCCACTGCAAGCGGCTCCGGACCCGTCCCCCCCCCTTGGACCGGCGGGGGTGATCCCGGTCCTCACCCAGTGGCCCTGCTCAGGTCAGTGTAATTGGAGCTGGGGGACCCGAACACGGCTTCCAAGATGGCGGGCGCCATGTGCGCGGGAAGCAGGAGGAAGACCTGCACTGTCTCCAAGCTCACTGCAAACTACGGGATCCCAACATCTCGGTCTGGCAACACGGAGGGGCGGACAAACCCCCACCTACTCCCGCAGCCACACAAGCCGAAGTCGAGCGGCACAAGGGACCCCAATGAGCGGATCGTGAAGGGAAGCAACACCGCACCACGACAACTCCCGCATGGGAAAGCGGAGGCTACCACCAAGCGAGTAACAACCACACGAGAACCCACTTTACACTCACCTGCTCTCCAGCGCGCAACACCACGACCCTGCAAACAGCTCATTCAATCGACCGACGCCAAACTCCAAGCCAAGCCTGACTCCAGCCTCCTGACGACCGACAGCGGAGGGCTCCACAACAAGAGACTGCCACCCAGGTGAATCTGACAAGGAGCCCACAGCACAGCATGGAGGGGCTATGCCAGAATACTTGCTTTAACAGACACTCGCACCCCGCAACATAGAACTGGCAAGGGCAGGTACCGGGTAAAGCTGGAACTCTTCTGGTCCCCCCCCCCCCCACAGCTAGCCCTTTTCCATGGAGAAAGCCCGGGAAATCCTCCAATACACCAGGGTGATAAATCTAACACAGCGACCTCCTAAGACCTTAATTGCAAAATATATTGTATGTTGTTTTGTGTAATATGCAGGGTGATTGATCTGCCACAGTGACCTACTAAGATTTTGCTTGCAACAAATTTTGTCTGTTACTTTACTTGTTTGTTAATTTTCTAACGTACACGCGCAAATTACACTAGCATGTTTTAATTCTTGTATAATTAAGCGAACCTGACCTCCTTGTAAAGCCAACTCTTACATATCCAAGAAGCAACATACATTTATTGTCTCAAGCTTGCGGTCCTTAACGCGACCCACCACATTGGACATACTTACTTAGCTTATACTCAGCTTGAATTATAAAACTCTAAAAAATTGTGCTTTCTCCTTAAATGCCACACAACTGTTTAACTGTATTCAAATAACCTGTAACTGCTGTTGTGGCATTACAAGTACGCATGTTATCGCTCGCACATCAAAAATAAAGAATTAAAAAAAAAAATAATAATAATTGCTGGCAATCAGCCCAAGTTGGATTATGCGTCTGGACTATCGAGGTGAACAGGTCGGTCATGGCTTGTGGCTTTTCAGTATACAAGGAATTGTGGGTCTTCCAATTCAAGAGATCGGTAGTCGTGAACGGGACATATACGAAGACTGGGTCAGCATACACCATTTGACCTAAGGCATCAAGATAGGCTGACCCAGGATTCAAACGAAGAGGCATCTGGTAATGTTTGGGTTGTTGGGTACCGGTCAGTTGTCGGGTTAGTATAGGGCTTCGTGGAGGGGCGTCGGTTAGAGGTTCCGGTCGGGGGGTAGTAAGACATGAGGATGTAGAAGCTTGATTTTGGGGAAGGTCGGTGAATAGAATATTCCGAGCCGGGCTAGAAGAAGCCTGACCGGAAGCTTGAATTGGCGCCAAATCAGGATATATGGGTTTAACGGGGGTTGGTACCGGAAGGGGAGGTTTAGTAACGGGTGGGATGGATTCTGAGCTGGAGGAGGAAGTAGATGGGGACAACGGGCAAGTGGGTGTAGAACTTCCTGTACTTGTGTCACCTCCTCCTACAGGGAAGCAAGGGGGCGGCATAGGGATCTCGGACTCAGGGGGCGTGTCCAAAATGGGCTTAACCGTGGTCCTAGTGGACAAACAAGTCCTGGCCACCATGAGGCGACACTGCTCCTCGTGGCATATTTGGATCCATCTTGGCGAGTCGTTTACGGCCTGCCTCCAACAATCAATGTATGGAAACTGTCCGTAAAGTTCAGGCCTACCTGATACAGCCACGTGTACACGCTGTACCAGATTTGGATCCAAACTGCCACGTGGCGGCCATGCCGCAACCAAAGTAGGCCATTCCCTAGTGCACAAGGTGATCAAACGGGCAGGAGACATTTTAACCCCAAAATCACATACTGTGAATCCCTTTTTAAAATTCTTTACCATACATCCTAAGGGATCTAAAATCGTCGACTCCGACGCGCCCATACTTATCAATGGAGCGTCGTTGACAACGAATGCTATACACACACTCTATGCAACAGTCACACCCGTTCCTTCGGCAACAGCACCACGTGGTACAGTTACCAAGTGAAACGTACACAGTAACACAATAAAAACACTCAGGGAATTCCCGTACACGCACAGCTGTTACACCAGTCACTAAGTAATCGAAATTATGCCCTTTGGCGAAACTATACCGTCACCCACGCTATAATTCTCTATATATGAATTACCCGTCTATAACATACCCCAGTAACATCGTCTTTTACAAACAGCAGTTACAGTACGGTTAGCATAGGTCAAAGTACAATTTAAGGTCACAATACAATTATTAGTGGTTATGGTGTAAGACATGCAATAGACGACAATTATTAGTACTTATATACAGTGTCAGTAAATATACAGGGTTATGGTACCGTGCACTATAATACAGCAACACACTATTAACACTCTCGCTAGACGGCAGAGCTCACGCTATCTAACAAGATATACACGTTACTAAACAATCTTTATCACATATACAATCCCAACTAATCTATTGGCCAGTACCTTGATGGACTACCTAAAACTATCTACATCCGTTTTGGTTAGCCACACTGCCCAAGCACCACATATAGCGAACTAGAGGAAGGAATTTACAACAGAACCCTTTTAGTCTTTCTACTCTATCAATAGTCTAGTGGGTTCCAAATTTACACGCCTTCCCACTTAGCCAAGATAGGTTGAGAGCTAGCGGACCGAATTTACACAGACGCCGCTTATTCTCCCGGTCCCTCCGACCTAGCGAACAAATTGTACACCCTAGAACGCTAGTCTAGACAAGACACCGGTGTCCGGCTAGGGCTATTTACACAGAACCCCGCCTGACGCCAAACCAAATCAAACAGTCTTACTAAAGAGCGTTCGATTGAGCGGTGCGCCTTCGCTCCTTCCCTCCGACAGAGGGGGCAGATTCCATACACAGATTTAACCCCTTATGGGCCTACTGCACAATCGGTATACCCCTAGTGGGTCCGCCGTTTTAGTATTCATGTGACCTGTCAGTGGTTTTAATCTTGTGGCTGATCAGTGTAAAGTTCCCTGACTTCTGCTTCTTCTGCTTACCACATTGTGGGTATTCAGTCTTAGGAATCCATTAAACCCAGCCATTTTGGTAAATTGGTAAATTGTCTTTTTGCATACTTTTTTGTTAGGGTTTGGCCTATACTTTAACTTTCTGGGTCATAGGGTCATTGACAAGCCACAATTTATCCAAGTATTACAAATTGACAGCTACACAGCACATCATATTCAGCTCCTTCTTCAGCAATATCGTAGCTATGTGTGAAACATTCTGTCCAAGCCTATCATCTCTAACAGCATTGCTAGTACTTTAGGAAAAGTTTGGTGTTTCAGCTAATGGGGACAGTCTTGAGTTTCATTTTTTTTCTACACTTATGAGTACATGCTAAATTATTGAAGTTTGTCCAGTTTCATGCTACACTTCACAGTTCAGACTAGTGCTCAGGGTTGTGGAACAGTGTTTGATATTGCAATATCATAGTGTTGATTTGAGAGTGGTTCTGGAATTGTAGATATTTAATAAGTTTTCACACATTGTCTGGCTTGGATGGGTTACTGCTGCTGTTATCCAACAAACCCTGAGCCTTTATGTATGTATTACACATATTGTCTGTAATCTCTGTGATCATATGGATTTTGCCCACAATACACATCTAAAATAGTTACAGATCAAGGAGGTCTGCTAAAATAAGCAGCATAATCTTCATACTGAGATGTTCGTATTTCAAACCCGCACAACGGAGCTCCTATACTCATGCGGATAATTTCCACCAAGTATCCCTTCTTGTCCCTTATTACTGCTTGTCCCTTTCCCATGGGATAGAGGTGGTAGAGTGATTATAGCTCTATCCAAATATCAGCCGAAGTTTGATGAAGGGTTAAACAGATCTAAGTTTTTTGGAAAACACACTGGTATATATACACACATTCCCAGTAGGAGCTCATTATGAAAAACAATGCATTGCACAACGCCTTGATGTCGGAGACATAGTCGACTAAGCACAAGATAATTTAATTACCTACACCAGAGCGCCTAACAATAATAACAATAAAACTTCAAATTACCCCCAAGTTTTCCTGGATAGCTCGGATCAATGAGTATAAACAGTGCAAAAAGGGCTTGGATCGGAGGTGTCTAGCCTGAGTAATCATGGGTTAAAGAGTTTTGCCGCGACCATCCTCTGATTTGACTTAGCCACAAATCATCTGGAACTCTAAGTCCTAGCCTCAGCTAATAGGAATACCTATAAGTCCTTGGTGTTGTCAGACACCTCATCACCTCCTTGATCTCCCTTCAAAAAAGAGCCCTGGTTGGTGGTCTTGGGACTGAGAGCTACCTCGATAAAGTTTAACTGGACCCACAATCTTCATTATAGTTCCATGAAATTTCTAAGTAGCTCCTGGTCGGGTGCCCTGTACCTGAGACTAGGCCTCTTGCAGGTCCCTGAGATTCTTGAGGTGGGTGATTGGGCTCTCTATCTAAGAGGTACAGCAGGGATGCTATTGTTGAAAATAGCTCTGTTGTGGAGGAGGTGATTAGAGTCCGGTGCCAGTGGGTAAAAGTGATTAGACAATCCATCACAGCCCACTGTATTTGTTATGATGCCAGGAGTATTCTGGTCCTGTTTCCCGGTAGTGAAAATGATTTGCCCTCTTAGCTGGGTCCCTGGGTATGGATTTATGACATCTGACTTCTGCAGAGCATCAGCGGACCACTCCTTGCCACTTCACATCACTGAAGTAGTCATGATACTTGGACTAACTCTTTAAGAAAGGTTGCAGATTAAATCCCCGAAAACATTTAATAAGTGTGATTTGTGTGGATTAGTCAACTGTGGCGCTATCATTGAATACGCAACTTGTTTATTTTGGTGGAGAATGATGAGAGTATCCAGACCAGCAGAATACGATTAGAGATTTTTAGATTAAAGTAAGTTGGGACAACAATTGGTTAAATCCAATTACCTGTAAGAGTAAACAGGATCTTATGATTTTGGGATGCAGCCAAATTGATACTGAAGTCTCTTAAAACCAACCGTTCACTTTTCTTGTTTTGAGTAGTAATTATATTCAGGAAGTGGGCGATGTCAGAAAGACACTATGCTGGGGAGTTAGTCTGACAGTAAGTGCCAACAACAACAATGGTATACAATTGATTCTATATAGTAAAGTTTAATTGTGCCAGGGATTAAATTATGTGCATGATAAAGGGTATTGACTCTTCCAAATAATAAATCAAAGCCTACACCATTCTTCTTTTCTAATGCACAAGTATACTGAGATTTTAGAACTTTTGGGTGTGTAGTCTGCTGTGAACAATATAATAGTAAAGCAAGTACCTGCCATGGGCACATTGCTCCAAGAGGTCTTTTGTTGTGATAGACGGGTATGTGTAAGTAAGTGCCAGTGGGAATGAGTTTTTGTGTTGGGGTAGGTGCTGTTGTATTAGCGTATCTGGATAGTTGTTCGTTGGTAGTTGTCTTAATAAATAAGTAGAGGTTCTAATATTTGTATGTTGGTGTGCGGGAATATTTCAGAGTGTGTTTATGTGCATGCAGGGCTTTACACATCCACAGTGCTAAATCACCATGTTAATAAAAAATTGGGACCTGGATCAAACAATGTCTTCCATCTGCTCAGGAGAAGTAAAAAAAAACTAGCTACGTTGAGGGGATTGGAAGAGGAAGAAAGCGGGGAAAAAACCACGTTCCCTTGCAAGCACTGCCTGCAATGGAGAAGTTCAATACGTCCGTTGCCAGTGTGCAGTGGTGCTGACGATGGATGTATTTTATTCACAGAATTGACATTAAGCAGCCTGGAACTACGTGTGCCAGGAGTGAAGAAACGCTCCATATACAAATTCTTACCACCGTGACCACTGCAAATCACTGAACTGGTCATGGCGGTTGGACTAACTCTAAAAATAAGTACAAATTAGGTTTAAAGAACAGTTATGGAAGTGCTCATTTAAATATGCATACTTAGAAAATTGTATGATTATTGCAAAGGTTATGGTGCAGATAAAACTCGGCTCCCTTTCTTCCTGTCCACAGTGGTGTATAACTGCTGCATTTTGCAAAAAATGCTGTTGCTAGATGCCTGCCCCTGGACCAATCTAAGAGAGATTGTTTCCTTTGCTTCCAAAGTCCCTTCAGTCCATGTAATTCTCTGCACACACAACATGTGTATCTCCACACTTCTGCCTCCATAGAGAGTCCAAGATACAGCTATGTGCATGTGTGATTGGTGTTTTAAGATAGCAATCTATTGGACTCATGCTGAAGACAGGGTCATGGGATACGAAATACCACTATAGATCAGATTAGATGCTGATGGCTGGTGAAGCATGTTTGTGGAATTAGAGTTGTTGGCCTGTTGAGTGCCATGGCATTGCTGCCACCATGCAAAGGTATTGGTATCAGTCTTACCGTGCACCCTTTCATCCTGTTGCAAACGTGAGCTAGGATCAGTCTATATGGCTGTATGTCACCAGAAACACAAATGCTAATTTTACTTCATTTATCGTTTCCACTCTGTATCTTAGTTTAATATCTTCATTTACACTGGTGTATACTACACCGTAATCGCATATCAGTGGGGGCGGACATAAATGTAAACATTAACCCTTGTGGACGCTGGAGATGCACTTTGACAGTAGGAATCCCTAAGCCTGTGGTGACATTGCAAACAGCACCTTTATCAATGGCTTTTTAAAGGAACCTTTCACTCACCTAAAGCACATTGGCTTGCTGAAATGCTTTATGTGTGAAGAGAGTTTCCTCTTTTTCATTTTATAAAAAGTGCAGATTTCAATAAAAATTGTCACATTTATAAATGAATCTTGTTACACTGCCCTTGTTACATCTGACAATCAGATAATGGGTCATATTACTTCCTGGTTTGGTTAGCTCAGTGGAGCTAAACTCAAGAAGCAGCAATTGCTCAGAACACCTGCCTTGCAAAGTCTTCTCATTGAGCTGCATTGGGAAGTCTGTGATTGGACAGCCACACGTCTGGCCTGGGAGAGAAGGGGAAGGCTTGCAAAAGCTGGAGATAAGAGAGCTGTTTTTAAAAATACCCCCAATTAAAAATTGCATAATTAAATGCATGCACTTTTTCATTGGCTTTATATCTATTGAATTGTGATTTTTGTCATCTTATTTTTATTTGGACTGTGAAGTGCCTTTTTGTTCACTCAGCAATATGATCAATGCAGTGCCATTACAATTGTGCTGAAACAGTGTTCAGTATTTTAAATTTGCTGTTTTCAATGGTTATCCTTCTTTGGGGCTTATTCACTAAACAGTGAGTCGTGTTGCATTTGCAAGTTACATGAAGAAATCTTTATTTCCAGATCAGTCCTTTTTGCTAAATTTACCAATTCATTTTTAAGTTCACTATTTCTTGTGTTGCATAAATGTACCCCATTCTCTACTCTTTGATCTTAAAGGTTTACTCCAACCATAACCAGTTTTTTAAGAAAGTATTGCATTTGCCTGGAGCAACTCTCCACAGCCTCGTCTGCCAACCCAAGTCGCAAAAAGAAAATTTGCAAACATTTACCTCCCCTCCAGTGCCAAGGTCAAATGTTCCCCACAGTGCAATCCTTCTCAGGTGACGTCACCCCCACCCCCCTTACCGGAGGGTAAGAAAGGACAGGCTGATGAGAAGACAGGGATGGCACAAAGGGAATAGTGAGAAAGGCTGTACCGCCTTTGGCTGTCTGGCACCAGAATACTGTGCGCGCTGGCATCATTCGCCACTTTTACCCAAAGTCTCAACAATTGGCTAGTGACGCTGATGGAAGTGGAGTTACACCACCGGCAGCAGAGGGGTTAATCTCCATATGTGCATCGATCCATAACAAACAGCTGCACATACAGATTCCGGGCACCATGACCATTTCAAATCACTGAAGTGGTTATAGTTCTTGGATCCATTAATGATCGTGTGTCTTTCTTGATGGCTGCTCTTTTTATAGCTCTAAGCTATTTCTTTATGCTAAATTATACTACAGAGCCCACACGTCAGTATTTTTTTAACTCTTGCGTTGCCTGTCTGATATCTGTTTAGATTATTGTAGTAGGGTTTGACTGTGTTACATTGTGGCACAAACACACAGGTTTGATGAATGTAGCATAACATCCATGCACATCTTATCATATGACACTGAGACCCGCTATCATCTGACACAAATACAGATGTCATCTGACAGCAGTGGAAAAACATAGTCATATGATTGTGTGAATTCCCATCATCTGACAGTGAAACAGTCATTCAATGCTTAATAAAAAGCTGTAGGAAATGAGACTGCCGTGTATTTACATATCTACACCTGTCATATAAAACAGCTTTACATACTTGCCATTTTGGCGTTTCTAGAATATATTCACTAAACTCCAAATTGTGGCAAGTTTAACATTTGACTGCTTATTACAATGACCAGAAAAACACATATTTTTTCCCTACACCTCAAAAACATATATATTGGCAAAGTGAATACGAAAGACCTTTATTAGCCATACTGCTGCAGCATACGTGATTTGATAGCAGGTGCTGCTCCTTTTCATCAGGAAGCGATTTCCCAATAGATAACCATAAGATCATGCCCCTATTTTTCTATTCCACCTGAACTGCACAGAGCCAGATTAAGGTTGCCCAGGGCACCCTCCTAGGACCCTGGGATTTTTTGTGTGTGAGTGGTGTGTAAGAGTGTGTGTAGTGGCTGAGTGTTGTATGTGTGATGGAGTTTGAATACTGTATATGGGAAGGGTGTCTAGAATTTTTTTACCTATGTATGTGCCTGAGAGTGTGTGTGAGTACATTTCTGACTGTGTTTGTGTCTCTGTCTTTATCTGACGATAACTATCTTTAGTAGGGGGGTGACTCTGGCAAAGTGATGGGGGCTAAGTGTGAGTGCTTTAGGGGCCTTAGTTGGAGAGGTTTGGGTTAGGTGAGTGTGATAGAGCTAGAGAGTGAGTATTACAGGATGTGGGGGGTTAGTGTGGCAGGGTGAGAGATGGCAAGTGTGACAGGATGAGGAGTTAAGTGTGACAGGTTGTGTGGCATGGTGAGGTTTGGTGAGTGTGACAGGGGGGCGCTTATTGCAAGAGCTCCAGGCTCAGAGAGAGTCCTGCTGAGCCCCAGTCTAAGACCCGAGCCTACATGACAGCCTAGGCCACCTAATGAGTAATCCAGCTCTGGGACTGGACATGTCTCCCCACTGTCCACTCCGAGAGCTACTTGCCTTATATTCCTTCCTTGGCAACACACATTCCACTGCTGCAAGACTTCATCATCACAAAGAGAAAAAAGCAACAGCAACAAAAAACAACGCAATAAGACTACTAATACTTGAAAGGGAAGTGAGAGTAGGCCCACTAGCTGTAAGCTTTTAAAACTTCCAATAATAGGTGATCTTACACATTGACTTACTAGCATAGTCCAGTGGTCATAGACTCTCCCCAGTTGATCGAGGGGTACTCTAAATGGCAAAGTTAAGGTAAAAGTAGCTGATATAGAATTCTTCCAATTCAACTGTAGTCACAATTTAGATCTTTTAGCTTAAATATTGTAATTTGGATTTCAATTCATTACAATGCGAAGTGAATCAACATATTTGCGTGTTGTCCTAGGCGTCTTTATTAAAGCCTTAAAACCCAATGTAAGTGTAAGTGTAAGTTCATTATTGGTTTAAACCCATTAACTTTAAAGTTGGCCCTTTCAGTGACAGAAAGTTAAAAAGTCAAGGGAACTAGAAAAAACATTACCATAAAGTTCATAAACTCTCTAGATTTATCATCTTTAATGCCACATTTCACAGTGTAAGGGAAAGTGTAGATTTTTCTGTATTGCCGTGCACGTCCCCTATACGCCCTTGAAACTCTCATCCAACAATACAACAGTTATTCACTTAAAGCTGCTCTGGTACAAAACATACAGTAAACTTTGTCTACTCTGCTTCTGTACAGCTCTCCAAAATGTGTCAACATTTTGTGTATAAATAGCTTTTTTATATTCCCGAGAACTCTAGTTTTCATGAAGTACTTTAGGAAAAAGTAGGGTCTCTATTTCCACATGTGTAGCAGTCAAGTTGATGAAACTTGACAATGGGTGGGGTTTATGCAAGGTTCACATTTCAGATGCTAATCAAATTTACCCACAAAATGAATGACAGGAAACATCATGGGCAGAGGAGAACAAAATGGCTGCTCCCTGAAATTAAGCTCAAGGAAGACAAGATAAATAAAAATCAAGGTATTTGGCAACATAAGAGTATCATCATTCGGATACATGGGGCATAAGGAAAGGAAAACCAAAAACATTTGCAATTTACTGTGAATTCCCAACAATTCTCACTTTAGTAAACAAACCTGTATAGGAAAGCTCTTGACCTGAATTTCTGATTAGCAAGGCTGTTTGCAAACATAGTTTATTTTAAAATGCAGCATGCAGGGTTTCTTCACACACCCAAACATTTTTATGTTGAAGACTGCTTTGTGTCTACTGTTCAATAGTAAAACTCAATGTATTTGCTGCAAAGCTTGCAGAAAATGGGAGAGCAAGGGCAACGATAAAAACATGAAAATGGCACAAAAAAATAAATGGGCTACAAAATGATTCAAGTTGAGTTTTTAACCACATTTCACACTTTTTTTTTTTTAATGGCATTCTCCTTGACATAATGAACATTATATATAATTAACATGGTGATTTTTATTTCACTTTTGCTTACCATGGATCTAATAAAACTGTAACAGTTATTCAACGAGTACACAATTGTTAAGTATTGATGAAGACATGTTAGTGTTTTCAGGGCAAAATATGTCAGATTGAGAAGCTATCCCAATATGGCTGTTTTGGCATAACATTTTAAATTCCTTGTCTTTCCCTAGTTTAGTGATTAACTCTGTTTATGATGAGCTATTTGGTAATTAAAATCTGAAGAGTTTCCTGGTTAAGTTGTTTATTAATCAGATATAAAAACCACCATTAACACTGATGAAAATGCCAGCAATTTCTGTGGTGTTTTCACGAGAGAAGCATTGGAATGCCTGGTATAGTGTTCTAAAGGTTTGCTACATACAGCTATTTCATGTCAATAGAAACAAACACCTGATGCTTTACATTTGCTTCAACAACCACTACATGTTAGGGTCACATTTAAAGGTATTTGTTGCAGTTTGCTAGCTTTACCTCATGTGGTGCCATTTTGCCTTCTGATCAGTTGATGACAGGAAGTTGAATACGTTGAAAGGAACGATTATTATTAAGACGTTTTAGTTTCCGTATCAGTTATTTAAGCAGGAACGTACTTACAATATCACAGGATCTCTTGTTCTAGAACTTAACCTGTTAGGCGGCCAAGGATTAAACGTGGATAGCTTGACAGTATGCTGCTCAAACCATTAGAAGAAAAATTATTAAATTAAAATATTTCAAACTGTCTTTTGAACATTACATGAAATTAACAGGGATATTATTTAGAGAACATGCCACTTGAGGGAACAAGGATTTGACTGATCACCCTGTTGGTAGACGTAAGGTTAACAATGGCTAAGGAGGGTTAATTAGCTAATCAGGCCAGCGTCCCAAAGCAGAATCTCTTAATCACATTGGGGATGTGAAATTTCATCCGTGCAGACGCGGCTTTGTGTGCAAATCTGCAGGAGCAGTTCTGGCTTTTCCGGGGTCAGATTCTCAAGAGCTCCTTTAAATAGGGCCTTTGTTTCCTTGGCTGTATGATACGATCATGAGGAACCAGAGACTGTTGGTTTGATTCTAGGGAGGGGCTGTAATAAGGAGGAACAACAGACGCCATATTTAACTAGTTGAAATTCTTCTCTGTTTATTGCGCTTTTCTTAGTTCTGGGTAAGCTACTCTCAGCCAATTTTCCCAGTCTGCCTCTCATTGCATACCTATGAATGACCTATCCTGTCACTTTTTGTCCCCTGTGGCTCAAAACAAATGTTCATTCAGGTCTATGGAAAACATAAATAAGCACATATACTATATGTCAAAGAATATCATAATCTTACCATGTTCTATGTACGCAGCTCACAATTTCTGCCTTCAGCCATTTTTTGCATGTGTTGAGATGTCAAGGCATGCAATGATTATTTTATAGAACCAGGTGAGCCCTATGGTTAAAAATACTGGTCTCTCATTAAGTTTCTATATCCCCGAGTGATGATGCCCTTATATCAAATGCTAGAAAAACACAAGAGTGCTATTGTTAACTGCTGGTGAGATAACTCAGTTGATAACGTTTCCAGGTGCAATATTTTACAGTCAAAGGTTTTCCCAGCCGTTCATACTTCTGAGATCAATAGAATTAGTACCGTTAAGTTAATTAATAGTAACATTGAGACAACAAAAAATAGATGTGTCTTTTCTGGTTAAATGAATTTCTTATTATTATTAACAGTAGGATAAAACCTATTGCTTTCGATTATATTCTAAAGCACTATATGTTCATATCACATATGTTTATGGCATGTTCTGGAACATGGATTGTAAAGTAGATTTCCACCTCTTTCAGCCTTCAAAAATCTGGCTTTTCTTCATGAAAAATGATGCATCGCCCACTATATAATGTTGTAGACTTACATGACAGCATTCGAAAACAATCTTCTGAATGAGTTCTTCTGAATGGTAGCCCTACTACATGTCCGGTGCTTCCTATTAATGTATTGTTAGATTTCTAAATGTTTCTGGGGGTTTTGTTTTTGTCCACCTCCCATACAAATGTCCATATTTCAACTAACATTGTGATCTGTATGTCCTAACCTTGGAGACTGTATTGATGAAGCCCGTTGTTTTTGTCATTTCTTTACACCCTTCACCTCTTTGCTGTGGAGTCATGTCACCATTTGTAACCATGTTTATTAATACTTTTAGACACCACTTGTACATCATCCCAAAAAAAAACAGATAGGCCTTCTCTCTTAAAGGTAGTGGCGTTGGAAGTGGAAGGTACTTACGTTAAAGAAGCATGTTTCCATTGCAGATCCCTATTGTAACAAAAGGAAATAAAATGCATTGAAAAAAAATAAGATTATAAAAATCAGTTACTCCAGGAGTTTAATTTTTTTATTTTTATTTTAATATATATTTGTATAGGTTTTATGCACAAGTAAAGGAATTACAAATCAAAAGAAACTAAGTAAGATAACATGATATATACATAAATAACAAAGATGCAGTTACATATAATAAGAAAGAAAAGACAAACAAAAAGTATTGTATTGTAACTGAATGAAGACTGATGGAGGAAGGGACAATTTTTATTATACACTGGGGTTAATCCGGGGATAGGACAAAAGTATATAAGAGTTTACCCCAAATGGGTTAAGTAATTTCTGTCCCTCTTCATATCAAAACCTGAAATTAAAAAAAATGGTTAAAACCAAATTCTACAGAGACATTGTTTGGTTTTAAATACACCTGTCTCACCACGTCTGTCTGAAACAAAAATATATATATATATATATTTTTATATTTACATATTGTCTTAACTGTTTCCATTTTTTCATCCTGATAGCCATACTTCAGAGTAGCCATAATTCCTATTTCTAGAAATATTGGTGTGCACATTATTTTAAGTCGCTTAAAGTGGCCACCCTTGAGAATTTACAAATGTGCACTTTGTCAAGCTGTCAATGCCACCCATACAGCCAGATGCATTCCTGATAATGCAATAATTTGGGACTTGGAGTATCTGACTGCATTAATCTTCTTAAAGGAGATCTGCAAACAATATTTGAAGCAGATGTTTTGACCCATGGTCTTCAAACTTCTCTACAAGACCTACAGGCCACGAATCGAGAGCAGGTGTCTCAATTAGAATGAGTTGTTGATGACCTTGCCTGTGCTGAAGTAGATATATCCCAAAATTCTGACCAGTTGGTGAATCCTAAGGACAAGTTTGAAGAATGGACAATTGACAATGAAGACAATGCAGGTGACTGGTATATCAGAATTATAAGTAAATATATAAGCCAATGGGGAAAAATGAATTGGCTCTGCCAGTGTCACAGATGTACAATGTCTGCATTTATTATACATCCATTATGCTCTACACAAGCAGGATGTGTAAATATGCTTTACTTACATCTAGTCAAAATCTAAGTATATTTCCATTTAATCAGATTCTTTCCAATTGTCAGTCGTTTTGTTTTTCTGGATCATTTTTTTTAATTTCTCAGAGCTTCCGTGACCAATATTTTTATGGCAAAAAAATAGGCTTTAAACAGTTCATTGGCAGCATAAATTTGCCTGTATTGAACATGTTAGTGTATATGTGTGCGTGTGCGTGTGTTTGTATGCTATTGCATTCAGAAAATTGAATGGAACTAAAATATATGTGAACGTATCTATATTCTGCAGGATGCCTTCAAATATTAATGATACTATCTGCAAATCAGGTATGACTACTCTGTGTGCTTTCTGAATAAACTCCCTTGGTCGTCAATGATGACTGTTTTTTTTTTTTAACTTTTTTTTTACTAGTGAAAACACAATCTTGCTTGTCACATCCATGTGGCGATATGTCAGAAACCTTAGAAAACCCTAGTGTCCATATCAGTTTCACATTAGGCAGAAGTTTAAGTCTGTGTAGATGGTTAACCATTAAGAGTCAATTTGGGGATTTTCTAGCCATATATGCGTATAAAGAGCAACTGTGGAACAGCCATTAGTAACATTATCTTGGTTTCTATAGTGACTGGTTCACTTTTTAAACTGTGCCCTACATCAGCACTTCATAAATAACTACCAATGAAGTTGTCTTGATAGAGCCAAGGTTCTCTAAGCTTCTAGTTATTCTATATCTGATCACCATAGATCCTGTTTAGTTGGTGCAAAGATTAAAGAACCTTTGTTAGCACAATCCTCCTGATTTTTCTGTCTCCCTTAGGACATATCTTCTATAATTCATAAGGGCGTCACAATATGTAAATGAATACACAAGAAGTGGACTGCCTACTTATTGTTTGTTAAACCTGACCATGTGTGTTTTCATAGCAGAATATTTATAAAAAACATGTGGTTGTCACTTCAGAATAAAGGACAACACATTACCACGATGTCGACGTAAAAAAAATCGCCAGTTTGCTCTTTTCAAGAGACGTACATGCACATCACACAGTACTGTGGATGAATATGCAGGCCAATTGTTGGCTACCTTAGTGCACCCAACAGTCATTCTTTAGACATTGATGCCATATTGCTCTCATCAGCATAACAGATGGAGTACATGTTGATGTTGCTACTACTGGAATAACCATTTGATCTCCTCCCTCCACTTGTTCTGGTTGCTTAGGATTATTTAGATGCAGAGCTGTTTAATCAGCTTCTAAGGTGAACGAATGCAATTGAAAACCATGAACTGCATCATACTTTCCTTCATTAGCTATAATGCACTTTACTACGTTGTGGACAAGTGAGCAGGAGGAATTAATTTTCTGTGAATTCCAAAAGATGTTAAGTTGATTAGTGATGTTTGGACTATCCCTTATATCAAAAAGGTTAGCAGTTCATTTGAACTGGATAAGAATGTCAAGCTGCTGTGAGTGACTGAAGTGCCCATGCCTTCAGCAGTCCATGACTGTAAGTCTTAAAACCTCCACTGTCTTCATGGCACCTATGGTCAAAGCCACTACCAGAACAGATGTTGCAGCTACTCTCTAATATGGAAGACACTAGTCCATTATCTGTGTATAACATGAATTCCCTTCCCCCATCCCTGCATTGCCCAGCTATCCTACCCCCACCATTTTTACACTGGAGTTCTTTTCAGAGAAAATGGCCCATGTATCCCGGTCACCATCTTTCCTAGGGGCCCGTAGAAACTGACTACAGTTTCCTGGTGCTCCTGAAATCCGGATTCTTCCTGGGATTTGAGCTGTGGGAGGACCCCGTCGGAGCACGTTGTTCTCCGAGAGATGCCCCTCCTTTGCCTCTTCCTCTGTATTCTTCATGGTCTTGATAAAGTAGTGTAGACAGGCTGTTCCCAATGCGTGGGACTATGTGACTGAGCCACGCTAGGAGGCTCAGAGATGGCTGTATAAAGAGGACGCTGTGGAGGACCCATGTAGGAGAAGGCTGAATATAGACTGGAGGCTTGGCTTGAATGGCTGTAATAAGAACTTGTAGGTTGGTGATCTGAGTAGTCAAATTGAGGCCTTGAGATTGAAGGGAAGGAGGAACCATAGTGTGGCAACCCCAGTGAAGTGTAGGTCAGCTGAGATGTCGATGGCTGCTCTGTATAGTGGTTTGTACTTGAGCTTTCTGTCTTCACTTGAGCTTTGGAGTCTGCCACAGATGGAGGGTGTTGCTTTGCTAGAGCCCAGGCAGAGGGACCAGCAGCCAGAGCTCCGGTGAGACTGTAACTGGAGGTGTACCCCCCAATATGACTTGGGTGACCAGCATGGCCATTTGGTGGGAGATACTGGTCAAACTCATTGACGTCAAAGGTTTCCATGTTGGACATGACATCATGACTGATTTCTCCTATATCCACATTGCCAAAATCAATATGAGGTTTGCCTCCTTCTCCCAGGGAACGAGAACCATCTCTCTTGCTATCAGATTTTCCTGCCTGTAGCTCTGTCTTAGGTGTAGTTGGTGGAGTAGGTGGACCATGACTTTGGCCTAGAATGGAAAGATTTCTTTGCATTAACATACGCAAACGATGTGCAGCATTTCAAATCAAAGTAATGTGCATATTACGAAAAATACTGGAGCCAATTAAAACATCTAGCCTGTGTAATCTGATAAATCACAGAACAAAGTGCAAGTAATAACATTGCTTTTATACAAATTTAAACTCCCTTATCATGAAACATCCTTTCCCTGAGATCAAGGCTGACTTGCATTTATATACATGATTACAATAATCACAAATTAATTAAATCTAAACATGCAGATTAAACTGATATAGCATTGCTTTAGTAATGTCACTGCTATATTAAGACATAATAGGCAATTATACTTGAAGGGACACTCCATGCACTATAACCACTTCAGCTCTTTGATTTAGTGCCTAGAGTTTCCTGACGCTGTCCCTCAATTCAGTCTTAAGCCGTTTTTAATGGTTTAACACTGATTGAGGGTCCCCCAATACTGCATGGCCGGATGGTGGGGATTGCAGTCAATATAACCACTTCAATAAGATGAAGTGGTTGTAGTACTTTGAGTATCCCTTTAAATACATTTTTATTTTCTGCTGTGTAACATAGTATCAATATGAAGCTACAAATGGCATTTACACCATGCTGTTTATGCATACCTGTGGAATGTTCAGAGTTTCCATCAGACATAGGAGAACCATGTCTATGATCAAGGTGAGAGTTCTTGTAGTGTGCCTGAATGGAAGCAGCACCTCCCTCTGTCTCGGAGGACCCATCTCCCTCTCCAGGTGTAGGCTTCCCATTCTTTCTTCTACGAGGCTGATACTTATAATCTGGATGGTCCTTCTTGTGCTGCATTCGTAGCCTTTCAGCCTCCTCTATAAAGGGTCTCTTGTCATTCTCATTCAGCAATCTGTGGACAAGAAAGCTTGTTTAAAAAAAAAAGCAAAAAAAAACCGAATGACTGCAAATAAGTTGGTTTAAATTAATATATGAAAGCTGACAAGGATGTCAGTGTAGAAAGAGATCCATGTCAAACACTTTGACATTACTGTCCAAATGCATCTGCGTCCATTGGATCAGGGTGGTCATTTAGAACACCTATCCAACAATACTACATTTAGGCCGTAGTGTCTTGACCTGATAAAGGATTATGCTACATATGGGTTTCTTTATATAGGGCTGTCTTTTGAAAACCATGAAAAATTTTATTTGTGCTTGTAACATCCATTTATTATGTCCATTACCTCAATCCTGCTTTTCAGCCTGCAGGGAAACATGTTTCTCTGCAAGGGCTTCTTTTTGTTCTTGTGTATCACTGCATGGGGTCTGCAAATAGCAGCCCTCACCTACTTCACACTGTGCAGCAATATGTGGAGGTCAAACTTCATGACTTAGGGACATAGAGCACACAGCAAGGGTTATAAGCAGAATGCAATGGTGACCTGCAATGCCTTTTGTTGTAGCTACTATGTAAAGTTACTTAACATATTTTTTTTTCTATTTTATTATTGCACCTAATGTAATTGAGAATAGAGGTTTTTCCTGCCTGTAAGATATTTTAGACAGACTATAATAAACAGTTTAGCACACCAATAAATATTTTTAAGTTAATAAATAAATGAAAAAATAGAATTCTGTAGATCTACATAATTTTAATTTTCACGCATTTCTAAACAGGAATCTATCTATCTACATTTAAGTGTTACTATGTCCAATATGTCAGATATTAAGATATGTTATTAATGGAAATAAGTAACGAAAGGATTATTAAGACTTTACACTTTTCACTTTGAATTTCTGACAGTTCATTCTTCGTTGCAGGGGTTATGCAACCTTTTTCAACTCCAGATTATGTGGACTATGTCTCCCGTGATTGAGTCCACAACATCTGGAGTGCCAAAGATTGCCTACTCCTGGTTTATTGAATATCCCTGTTAGTATTTTTTTTTTGTGGACCCAGGACTTACTTGAAAACGAAAGAAATCTCAATGTATCCTTTCTGATAAAATATTTTATAAATAAATATATACAAGTTTGAACCTTCTTGCACATTAATAAAATACTCTGTTAAGCAAGAGTTTAAGTAGGCTCTTTACCTCCATAACTTGCCCAGAGTCTTGCTGAGTTCTGCATTATGTAAATGTGGATACTGATCCGCAAGTTTCCTTCGAGCAGCTTGTGCCCATACCATAAATGCATTCATAGGCCGTTTTACATGTGGTTTGGACTTATTGCCACCATTGACCCTCACGGGCATAGGCACTAATGTCCAGTCGTAGCCACTGAGGACCTGAGAAACTGCCTCTCTGATGCAAACAGGGAACCTCTCATCTTCAGAATCTTGCTCCTTTTTCACTTTTCCATCTTCATCATCATCATCTGGACTGGAGTGGGCATGGGGTGGCATGGGATCAGGAGTAAGGGAGGGGTCCTCTGACCCAACAGGGCTCATTTCCACTTCAGACAGGCTCTGATCGTCACTCATGTTTGAAGAATCTAGAACTGAAATGTAACAATTTATTTATTTATTTTTATTAATTCAGGTTGATTTGTTTCCCATGCTAATTTAAATAGACTTAAATATGCACTATTATCATTTAATCTAATTTGGAGTCCTCTGGCACTGTCCCTGTATTCAGTTCTCATCCAGTTTTGAACAGTTTAACACTAATTAATGGACCCAGGCCACCTACAGGGATATTGGAGGTTTTACTAAGGAAAATATTGTATACTTCCTTATAGACAAATAAACTCATACCAGCAATGGGTACTTTGATAGGATGAAAGAGATTAGCTGACCCTCACAGCTGTCCATTGCTGCTCAGGTAATGCTTCCTCATTAGCCCAAGCAGCACAGAGCTGAAGGCTGTAAGGGACTAGCAAAAAGGTAAAATAGTTTAAACACTGAATGAAAGGGCAGGGCCAGACAAACACTATAATCACTTGAATGATATGAAGCAGTTACAGTACCTACAGTGTCCCTTTATATGTCAGAATATGTTTGTTTTGTTTTGTGAACAGCAGAAGATTCCATTAACTCTAATCAGTGGGACAGGAAAGCAAGTCTAACTTGGCATGAAGCATTAGGCATGAAAATGAGTTACCAAGAACAAAAAACTTGTTTCAGCATCAATGTTTACAAAATAAACCAGAGTAATTATATGTAAAACAAAAACAAAAAAAAAATGAATTTAAGCAAACACAAAACTATGCACTTCCTGTTAATATACTGTGTGTATTAAATATTTATGCTGTGAAACCTGGTGTAATAACCGTCCCTCTACATTACATATAAACCCAGCGCTGTCTGAGCCTGTCCTGATAACATGCAGCCTGGAGCTCACCGTACATTACATATAAACTCAGCGCTGTCTGAGTCTGTCCTGATAATCTGCAGCCAGGAGCTCACCGTACATTACATATAAACCCAGCGCTGTCTGAGCCTGTCCTGATAACATGCAGCCTGGAACTCACCGTACATTACATATAAACTCAGCGCTGTCTGAGTCTGTCCTGATAATCTGCAGCCAGGAGCTCACCGTACATTACATATAAACTCAGCGCTGTCTGAGTCTGTCCTAACAATCTGCAGCCAGGAGCTCACCGTACATTACATATAAACTCAGCGCTGTCTGAGCCTGTCCTAATAATCTGCAGCCAGGAGCTCACCCTACATTACATATAAACACAGCACTGTCTGAGCCGGTCCTAATAATCTGCATCCAGGAGGTAATTTGAAATTAAACGTATTTAAAAGGCAGGTACTGCTTGAGCTCTGTTTCCATAATATGGAATATGGAGCTCAGTATCCATAAGATAACCAATGGCGTACCTACCACGGTGCAGGGGTCGCAGCTGCGACCGGCCCCTCACTGCAGGGGGCCTGGCCGTAGCCATGACCCCTGCAACTGTAGGCCACCTGGATACCTTCTGGGCCGGTGCACAGCCGCACCAGCCCAGGTCCGCGGGTGTCTGGCAGGAGGGGAGAGCTGTGCTGCTCCCCTCCTGCCTGTGTGTAGCATGGCCGAGCAGTTTGTCAGGAAGTGCTCACTAAGAGAGTACTTCCTGTCAAACCGGGATGCCGCCCCCATGTTCCCCCTGTCATGAGGGGGCCCAAGAGGTGGTCTACTGGCCACCTAATGGACCCCCCAGCAGGTGGCTGTGTTCCAGCAGAGATGGCGTGGGAGCTGTGTTCTCCCTGCTCTGCTCCCTTGCACGCCGTTTGCTGATGCCGGGAGCTGGAATATGACATCATATTCCGGCTCCCGGCATCAGTAGACAGCCTGCGCGGTGCGAGGGAGCAGAGTAAGGAGAACACAGCTGCCTCGCCGCCTCTGCTGGGAACACAGTCGCCTGCCTCACTGAAGCCCCACTGGATCCCAGTGACAGATCCACGCCAGCTCTCCAGTTAAGGAGACTGGGTGGACATTTTTTAATTTAAAAAGCATGAATAAATTGTGTGTGTCTGTGAGTGTATGTGTGTGTGTCTGTGTTTGTGAGTGTATGTGTGTCTGTCTGAGAGTCTGAGTGTATGTGTGTGTGTCTGAATGTGTGTGTGTGTGTGTGTCTGAGTGTGTGTCTGTGAGTTTGTGTCTGTGAGTGTGTGTGTGTATATATGCCTGTGAGTGTGTATAAGTGTGTGTGTGTCTGTTAGTGCATGTGTGTGTCTGTATATCTGTATGTGTATGTGTCTCTACATGTCTGTGTGTGTGTATCTATGTGTGTCTGTATGTATGTATGTCTGTATGTATGGGTCTATGTGTGTATGTGTGTGTCTGTCTGTATGTGTGTGTCTACATGTATGTGTCTGTGTGTGTCTGCATGTATATCTGTTTGTCTGCATGTGTGGGGGGCCGGGACATGTAGGGAGACGGGGACCTGTGTGGGGGGGTGGGGACATATGGGTGGGAGGTAGATGTATGTGGGGGCCTCATGGCTATTTTTGCACCGGGGCTCTGTGGTTCCTAGTTACGCCTCTGGGGAAGTGGGGATAACACTCATGGTACACAAAATCACCAGTGTCCAGACTGGTTAGGGTTAAACTCTGTAAATCTGTCATCTTCAAAGTGACATTACAGAAACTAACCCTGCACTTTAATAATTAGCAACATTATACATGACAGCATTATAATAACACTCAGCAGTCAGTATTTTGACATAAATATTTTTAGTGTGAATGTATTCTACAAAGGGAGAACAGCACACACATGTAGGTTACCAGCTGCATAAAACATTAAGCCAACTCATTTTATATTTGTTTTATATATCAACCTGGTCATTCCTGTGATTTAGTAATTCAGCAAAACAGAACCAACCAAATTTTTTCCGAATAGTGAATCAAAGGAAAATTATTGAGGGGATTGTTCAGCTGTGCGAATTTTAAGATATGTCTGTTTGTTTTCTATTCAATGCAATTGGAAATACATTTTAGAAACTGTTAAATAGTAACATAAAATATTATATTTTTACATTTTATTATCATTAATCATTTTTTATTTATAAAGCTTCATCATATTCCTTAGAGCTGTTCGATGGGCTAAGCTTACCCTTTACTCAAATAATATAGGCACTATATGATTATAATATTAACTATTTAATATTACCTAATTTAATGAAGAAAAAAAGCTCAAATATTTGCTTTCCATCATTTAGTTTGTAGCTGTCTATTTTTAACTTTTTTGGAGCATAAAAATAATTCTGCATACAAGGATTACTTTGCCGAAGAATATAAATGCATATTTTGCACAATGCACAGTTCTTTGTTTGGCTTTTATTCAGTTTATGCAGTCTTTTTCATTGCAGACACCTTTAATGGCTGTACTTATTGTAAACACATTCCTAGGTCATGTCAGACTAATTAATTAATTAATTACTATGAATTAAAAATAAGAAAAGTGTTTGAAAAAAGTTACTGTGCAGCCTAGCCATTTGGTGATAGCATGTTCGATTTTTGCCTAACTTTACATAGTTATAAATTTCAATGCTTAACTTTGTATAGCTTTTTTGCCCTAGTTGTATGCTAATATTGTTCAATTATCATTTTTAAATAAATCTAAACAAATTTCCACAACAATATAGTATATCCAAGAACCATTTATTAGAGTCACTGGATGACAATCACAGTCAATACCTGTATTGTATGTTTACATTAAGACCTTTCTTTCTAACAGGTAAAATATTTCCATTTAATATTTCTCAATTTAATAGCAAATAAATGTTTTGGGGCGTTTTCAAACGATTTCTTGTAACTACTTAGGCACCAGTGACATTCTATCACAATATCACAATCTGGTCCACATAGACACTATATCGACCTGAAATGTCCAACTTATTTAGCATCAGCAGCTCAATAGAGTCCAGCTGGGACTAGCTGAATCGGTTATTACAAGTCAGCAGACAGCCATTGGTCCATAAGGGGTTAATATTATGACAGTAGCCGAAAATATGTGGCCTGTTTAGAAAGATGAATCTCAAACAACTCTGCACTGCTAATGCCAATATAAACTTTAACAAAGGTGAATCACAAAAAGGATATATCGACGTTACATTCTAATGGAAAACACCGATAGCGTAGAACATTCTTCATAGCATTAACTATAAGCCTTAATCTGCTTAATTAATGCATTCCATCCGAATTATTATTATCTAATTATTAGACAGTAAAATTAAGATACAGCCACATGTTCAAATTATACCTATTATATCACTTAACTAAATATACAAACTACCGGTATATATAATAATTCAGTACAAGGTTGTACTATGGAAAAGTCAGTTCAATATATTTTTCATATTAAGAGTTGAAGTCAATATTTTAATTACCAAGGAGGAACAAACTAACAAGGTTATTCGTTTAAATGAAAATTGTCAGAAATTCAAAGTGGATTCAAACTGATTGTCAAATTTAGAGCCAAATTCAACTTTTATTTGCGCTTAACATTTGAAATTCACATAAAAATTCACTTTGAATTCCTGTCAATTCTCTCTTTAGTGAATGAATTACCCTGTAAATATTGCATTTACTGCTTTGCAGACAATATTGTTTAATATCATCGTACGTTAGCTAAAACCCCTAAACGCTTTTCTCCAGTTTATGATGGAAAGTAGTTGTCTATTCATTATACATTTATACATTTTACATGCAACATGTTGCCTGCCCCTTTTGTTCACCATAGGAACAGCCCATAAACAGTGCTTTCAAGGTAATAAAACTCAATTTAGACAATTTAGAGTCACAAAATCCAGAAAATATTTCTTTATTTTCTTTCACATCCTATTTTATCAGTTGTCAAGTAAATCATTACAATTAATTTGCTAAAAAGAGTTATAAGTTAAGAAAAGCAAATCAAAGACAATAAGTGATTTCCATAATGGCAATACTTTCAACAACAATCAGTGTAATAGCGATACAAATAAACATCTGTGTTTTAGAGCATTGTGAATTATCTATAGATTGCCTGAATTATTAATGGAAACGCATTAGCATATATGTTGTAGGACCCTGTCCTGTACACAATGTCGATGTGATTTGTGCAATTATTTCCTTAATGAAAGTGTAATAATGCACAGGTTCCATCTCTGATGTAGCTGCTGCTCAGGACTGTAGCCCCTAGTAATCTCCGAAAGCACTGGAACATGCACGTCCCATTGCTACCCAGTACAGTCTTCCCTATAACCTAGACAACCCAAACTAAACATTAATCCCTAGAACACACAACACTAAGTATTAAGCCCCTACACTATCACTAAACATTAACCCTTACTCTGCACTATAGGTACGCATTAACCCCTACACTACACTGTAGCTAAATATTAACCCTAACACGATCATTAAATATTCACTTTTACACTCCACTCACACTAAACACTTAACTCTACCATAAAGGATTTCTCCAACCCACTGTAGTGGTTATGGTGGTAGGAGTACCCTGCACCATTCCCCCTGAATTGGGCAAACTGTTTTACTATGGTTAGCCCTGTTACCTGGGTCCCTGGTGGGCACTGCATCTCAACTAAGGAATGAGTGTGTGGACATAGATATATGCACAGAATTCCCATTAGCCAGCTTGGAAGTGGAGTTACTCAACAAAGGGGTTAAACGTTTCATAGCAAAAAGCTGCACGTACTGACTTTAGATACCACAACCACTTTAAAACACTGAAGTGACTGAACTGATCATGGCGTTTGGAGTAATCCTTTAACACTTTTAACCACATCTAAAATATAATTCCATATAAAACATACATAACAGTGAACCACATACTATTTGAAAATAATTCTGTCTCAGGGTTCTAGAGACATTCATAAAACATATGGATGCAAATCTACTGGTTTATACAAGTCTTCAGAACCCCTTAGTGGCATTATTTTCCCATAATACACAGTTCACCATATCTTCGATATATAACATTAAGATCTATTTATAGGTGTATGTATAGAAGTTGTCAAATGTATATCAATATGAATACGTTGATATACATTTTGGAATATGTGTATTCATGTGTATATGATACAAACAAGAATATAAAAAAAAAAAAAGTAGATATAAGTGAAAAATACATGTGTACATGTATATATATATGTGTGTGTGTGTGTGTGTGTGTACATACCGCTGTACACTTGCATATTGATATGTGTACATACACTTATTCATGCTGTGAATTAGTTCTCTATCTCCCCCTTTATACGCAGTCTCCCTTCACTAACTTGTGTTTTTTTTTTTCTTTTTGTCACTCTCCCATCATTGATTACTTAGGACCCTCTTGCAGAATAAAGTTTTTGTGTTTTTAACTTTTTGCTAGATTAATTATTATTATTATTATTTTATTATTTATATAGCGCCAACAAATTCCGTAGCGCTGTACAATGGGTGGACTAACAGACACATAATTGAGATCAGACCACTGGACGTACAGGAACAGAGGGGGTTGAGGGCTAATATATCTGTCTTGTTGTTTTAGCCCATTTATCACAATCCAGGTTTGAAATACGTATGTCTTTTTGTGAAGAAATGTTTTAGATTTGATAAATAGATGATTTCCTAAAAGATTGCCATTCTGAAGGTCTGTACATGCAATAAAAGGGATATTATAATCTACTGCAATGTTCCATTATTTTGTATATTTATCACGGAATAATATACCTACTCAAAAACCTTTGCAACAAGTATTATGCATAAAAATCCAAGTAAATAGGAATCAAAGAAAGTGCATGGCAAAAAGAACGACAGGAAATTACATAATAAGCAGCCATAATATTAAAGCATTAAAGAATTTTAAGAAAATATAAAAACAGAAAGGCAAGTGGAAGGCAAAAACATTTAGGAAAAACCATTGAATAAAACAAAAAAGTGATAACACCAAGCGCCATAGCTGGGTGAGATTTTGGTTTCAAATAGAATAAAAATTTGTTCCAAAATAAGGGTAAATTAGCAGTCATACAACAGAATCACATAACAAATAAAAGTAAAACATAACAAAAACCAAAAGCTAAGAAATTAAAGGTAAAACAATAGAAATGGAAAATAATATATGAAAAATAGAAGGACGGGAAGGAAATGTAAGAGTATTTATCCGGCATAGAAAGGAGGGTGTATATCAGAACAGTAATTAAGAGAGAACATAGGAAGACAAAATGAACAAAAGAGAGTAAGAAAATAGCGTGTGAGATGTTAGCTGAGAGTGGGATGGAGATATTAAAGGGAATAGAAAAAGCGAAAGATTAAAAAGGAGAGAGACACAAAAATAGGAAGAAAGTGGAAATATTAAATGAGTATAACAAATTATACTGTAAATTTTTGACATACTGAGCGGCAAAAGAAACAAAAAGAAATAATAGTCTAGTTAACAAGTGTACAATGGGGATAAAACTAAAATAGAGAAAAATAGTTGAGAAATAAAATACGCGGATGATTACAAATACATCTTATGACTCGAAGAAAAATTCAGTGAAATAGGAGGCCAGGAAAGTTGGAATGCAGGACGTACCTAGTGAGTCTTGGTGGTAGGAGGTGAGCTGGCTCACTGCTGTGTGTCAGTAATAGTGCCTCTGTTCTCGTATCTGAATGATGCTCTGTTCGCTGCCCTGATCACATCTCCCCATGCCTTTAAGGCGAAGCTTTTCTCAAACAAACTACATCTCATCCACAGCCCTCCTGATTGGCTGTCATAAATAGAGGGGGCGGAAATTAAGAGCGAAACGTACCTATTTCTGCCAACTGAACAAAAACACAAAATCCCAGATTCTCCAAGTTTTTTTTTTTTTAAAGGCCGTTTAAAATCAGTTTGCTGATCCGGCAGCCAAAGGGTTAATCTTCAAAAAACACAACATTGTACATATCTGTTATTTAAAAAGTATTTGTGTCTAAACAGCAAACAAATACATATTATCTGAATTCTTGTACTTCCTTCGTCAGCTAGTTCGCACTCATATTATACAGAAACCTCTCTCTTCAATTTGTGCATGCTCAACTCACCTGAGTTAGTACACTGCATGCTGTGTTACTTCACTATCACTGTGGTTTCTCAACTAATGAATGATTGCTCGCCCAAACAGAAATATAACCCATACACAACACAGCCCATGCTCTCAGCTCCCACTACTAATCCACAGCTTGAGAATTGACCAACACAGCATCTCATTCATTCACTTTTAATCCAGATCTGAATCTGTTATTCATTAATCCTCTGATTTACACTCTGGTATGGCTCAAAAGTCCTGTCATACGCACACTTCCAATAATACGTAACAGTATGCAAAGACACACACCTGTCCACTTAAATCCATTTAAATCTTCACTTTGCGGCATCAATATTATACTATGGCTACCCAGAGAGGCTTTTTAACACATTTATGTTTTTTTAAAACCTGATGTTTAATTTCATAAAATCTTGCATAATCTTGCGCCAACATTATCCTTACTATTTCTGTTTTATCAGCTTAGAGTACTTACCTGCCAATCTCTTTGTTCTCAACCTTGAATCTCTGCACATTATTATTTAACGGACCTATTCCTCCCACATTTTGGTCCCACCTATTTTTGTTACAAGCTAAGTAGATCCGTCTCTCACCACCATTAGCGACTTATAGACGTGCACAAATTTAGTGCATTAACCAAAGAAAAACTAAGTTTTAGGCTAGTTCTAGTTGCCAACAAGCATGCCAGTGGCTCCTGTATTTATTTAAAGACTTGGGCTGAAGTAGGAGCATCCGTCAAAAGCAGCCTTCTCTGTACCCTATCCTTTCACTGTTCTGAGTGCAGGCCACTTGCTAATGCATTTCAACATGGCATTACCAATCTCGTGTGCTGCTTTTGGTTCGTTCTGATTGGACAGAGCTGTATACGCCATGATAGCTGTTACAAAATGATGAGACTATATAGGTATTTTTTGGAAAGAGACGATTGACAGACAAAGCCATGAATACCCTCAGGGTCTCATGTTCTTAACTGAGTAACTGCTGAAACACACTGAGCAATTGTTAGGAGACAAAAAGCCTTGTAACCGGTTACTGTCTTCCCAGGGGAGAAACAATATAAAATCGCCTTTAACAGACATAAACACTTTAATTGCTTCAAACGATCAGTGTGCCACAGAACAGGCTCAGAGGGAGAGTGCTAGACCAGAATATTGTGTATTGTGTAAAAAAAAAGAGAGAGAGAGAGCTAGACAGACAGACAAAGAAAATAAAACATTTTAGATTAAGAGTGTCTTCTAAATTATGAGATACATGTCTTACTAGTGGTTCAAATCAAACATTCTGCTGCATATTGCCAATGAAAGAGAGAACATGATATATGCTATTACCTTTTGGATGACACTTAACAAACAGAACTCTTGGGTATAATTAAGTATTCACTCTTCTAATGAGAGATGCTGATCTCTTAGTGATATCTCTTAGGGTCAGAGACATTTATGCAGTGAATGAGATTTCCTACCTTTGGCAGAGTTAGATAAAAAGATTACACAGTCTCTCTGTTAGCAAGTTTTATATGAAACCTTACTGTGCATCTTAACATAAGGAGAAACAATAGTTTGTATTGAGGTGGGACCTGTTAATTAACCTGGCTGAGAAGTAATGTTGCTTTCTGGGTGCTTACATCAGTACTTTTTTTTTTACCTACCTTGATACTCAGTAGGACCACTGGTCATGTTAGAGTGTACTCATTGATCTGGGAGGGAGTGCCACTAGTTAAGTGACTTGGCAAGCAGTGAACGCTATCTCACTGGGTTTTCTGCGTCCAGGATGAGAAAGTTAAATGACTGGTTTTGTTTGAAGATTCTAAATCTCTGTGAATTGGATCTTAAGATGCTATGTAGTGATCTTCACCCCTCTGGTACCTGAGCATTTTCCCTTCCCCCCTCCAGAGACAACGCAGGCTTTTGTCCTGAGGGCAGGCCGCTTGCATATAGACCTTCCATTGTCCTGCCTTATTGGCGTAGCCTGGCTAGGCCTAAAGCCTTCACAATGAAATCTTACATACAGTAAAAGGGGACATTAAAAAAACTCTCCACAATAACTCTTGTGTTTAAAAAAAAGGAGCAATGAAAGTTTGATAAGGGATACAGATCCCCCCCCTTTCTCCCCTCCCTCCCCGGGATTGAAAACACTGAATATCTTTCTAGGCCTGGCTCATGGATCTTTTTTTTCCTGATTTTCGGCTTGTCTTTGTGTGTACGCTCTTTGTTCGTTCCAGGTGAACCGAAATCATGTGATATGAAAGGGGGACAGAGCTGGTTATTATAAAGGGTTTTCGGGCTTCGCCGAAGGCTGTCAGAGAAGAGATGCAAGCTTAGGGGAAGCATAACCATCTGCCTGCAGGGCCAGATTTCCTGCCCTATCCTGATCACCTATATGTATATATGGAACAATCTTTTATCGGAAGGTCCATTGGCCCATTCATGCCTGGTGTTCATCTTACAATTCTAGCCACATCTGGAGACCTTGTCTACCTTAAAAGAATATTCCTGGAACTTTCCTGACTTGTGTAATGGATTTTATCTACTGAACAACGAAGACAGACCCTTTTACTCTCTGAAGATGCTGGTAGAAAGATGGATTCCCTATAACTTGGATATTGTGGGATATTTTATGAATACCGCTAAGTGATGTTTATGGATGTATTCTGTGTTGTACTAATGACTATAACCAAAAAATATAGGATGGTCTAAGTTGACACTTTTATATTTCTGTTTTTTCCTGGAGATTGCTGTGGCTGAGACAGGTGAATTCATTTCTTCCATTTCTACGGTCCTGAGCAAGTGGGGGGAGATGGGGGAGGGGCTGTGGGGTTGATCTCTGTGTCTGACCATAATTCAAACGTGTCGGTCCTCTATGCAGGCTATGGGAAATGAGTCCTGTAGTCTACACCACTCAGGTCACCAACATGGGAGGAGTTTGAGAAGCATTATCATAAGCATTGTATATAACATGCAAACGTATGCAGCCATATTAAATCCATATTCCTGTAAGTATAGCTATGCAGAAAACCTGTATGAGATGGGCACACTGTTTGAAATTTAGATTAGTATTATGATTTAAACTATTTAATAGATATTCAAATGCATTCATATATAGATAAATATACATACAATTGAAAAAAAATAATGAAGCATTTTGATAAATGTATACATACAGATTCATTAAAATTGACATATTGTTAAAATATATATATATAAAAATATATATATAGCAAAAAAAATGCAAAAATAAACATGCATATATTTATTTATAGGACATGGGGACTGGCATTTAATAATGACAGTAACATTTGCTCCACTGCTGTTTAGCAGAAACAAATAATCGTAGGTAGCAGTGGAAACATTACCGTGTTGATGAAAAGCTAGTAGATAGATATTAAATTCAGTCTTTTATCTAGATGTATATTATCCAGGCTTGGACAGAACAGGTCCTCCCATCCTGACTAGTATCCACCTGATCTAACCTTGAACGTTCTGTGTATGAACTCTTAAAGCCACAGAGCACAGGGGCTTTATTATTATTGGGAAAAATGATGTTAATATGACATTTTGGAAAGGGGCAAATTGCATACATTGTTTCAATCAATGTAAATATCAATGCTATAGGTTAGAGTTATTTCTTTTTTGACCTGTTTGCACTAGGTCAAATGTGGACAAATTAAAACTGTATTATATTATGCTGCGTGCATTTCTACTTAATCCCCTGTTGGTCATGGTAAACTCACTGAAAGGAACTTTATACTAATAGATGTTGCCTATGGGCCATAGTATGGTGTTTTACAAGCATGGCATGCTTTTTAAGTCATAATCTTTACGATCCAAAACCACATACTACTGTTCAGTACTCAGATGCTTTTTGTTTCCAGGCCCTTTTAGACTTGAGACTGTCATGTATTTGTATCTGAATCACTTATTTATCAATGTTTTACAATCAATAACTCAATATGTATTTCTTATCTATCTATCTATCTATCTATCTGTCTGTCTGTCTGTCTGTCTGTCTGTTTGTCTGTCTGTCTGTCTGTCTGTGTGAATTGTAACCACTTTACATAGCATGGGCTTTTCTCCTATAACATTGCACTGCCATTTAGAGTTTATAATGCAATGCGTACTCCTTTATTTTCAAGTTTACAAACATCATAACTTGATTATTATCAATATTATTATAATTTACATGTATTTACAAGTTATATTGATTCACAATCAGACAGGATGTTTTGTTAAACTAAAAATGGTAGCAAATTAAGATTCGAATATGAGATCTAGCTAATCCGGAAAAACTCTCCACACTAGCCATAATCACAGCATGGCTATTTGAGCCTGCATTTTACCATTTGCATTCCAATTTGTTACTTTTCGGAGTTTACTGAATTACTGTAAGAACTTTGGTGTTGCCAACCTTATGTTATTACACAAAGAGACACTCCTGTACCTGCCACACTGCCCACACAACTACATGACATGTCTAATGGTGATATGCCTGTGGTTAGGTGTCTAAAGCCACACAGACCTCAGAATTGTGTTTAGTGTTAGTAACTAATAGCTGCCAGGTGTAAACATATACAATGCTAGTGTCAGCTCTGGATTGTTCACAACTATGCTCTTAATGTTGTATTGCATTTTTTCACCAAGTGTGTAGGTTCATTCATTAAGTGTGTAAAAGACAGGGGTATAACACATTTTAAAGTCGTCAGAACATGGTATCTAGTACTGCTGACGATGTAATTGACTTTGCACGTACACTCGTTGTGTGTTCTCACCGTCCCTAGGAACTGTACTTCTCCCTCACCTTCACTACCTGTACGTTGATGCATTTTCTCTACTTGCGATTGTTCTTCTCAATAGGTTGAATAAAAAACAAAACAAAAAACAAAAACACATTTTAGGCCTAAATAGCCAATGTGGATTATAACTGGCTCAGAGATTTTGTTTTTCTTCTAATTTTGTTATTGTGGATTAAAATTTGCAACTCCTGTGCCAATTTTTCTAAAGTTTTGGTTTTGTAAAAAAAATACCTGTGCATTGTTGGTCATTGAGAGCCAGGAAATGGAGATTCCATCTACAGTCGGGGATTGGGTTATATATAGTGAGGTCAAAAAGCCAAGCTGAAATTCAAAGATGACATTTAACATAATCTGTAAACCCTTTTATATTTAATATGGACATTATTAATAATACCTTGA
Source organism: Pelobates fuscus (assembly GCF_036172605.1). Taxonomy (NCBI): domain Eukaryota; kingdom Metazoa; phylum Chordata; class Amphibia; order Anura; family Pelobatidae; genus Pelobates; species Pelobates fuscus. Next base: position 112,966,603 of record NC_086323.1, read on the forward strand.
TAATTCAGAAAGAAATCTGACGGTCTTTTGTAGTTAATAAGATTGCTTACCTTTTGGAAGTACAATTGGAAAGCAGTTTGTTCTGAGATTTAATTTGAATTTTTATTGATTTTCAGCAGAATCAGGTTTAGGAAAAATATTGAACTATTGTCAACAAAAAAATACTAGTCAGTCCAATAAATAATGTCTATGTCACCTTGAAGGGTGACAGATCTAAACATTATAATATTCCATGGCTATTACTTTGGAGAGAAATATTATATAGCCCTGTCTAACTGTTTTATTCATGCAGAATTCAGATAGGATTGTTTGATCTCCACAAACATGTTGATTGCAAGTTCTATAGGAGAGAGGTTGCAAGCACTCCAGTTTGTACGATTCACGTGTTCCCAGTGTGAAATAATTTATTAATCACAAATGTTGCTGCTGATTTGTGGTTGTGATTAGTTAACCAATTTCATATACTACTGGGTAGCATCTTCAAACCTTGACCAATAGGATGCAGAACTCATCACTTAAAAAAAATGGTAATCTAAGAAGCCTATATAAAATTCTGTGTGATATGCTTTAAATTAATTCTCACAAGTAAACAAAAGGACTTCATGTGTGTTTCACTGTGTAGGCATGTCAACTTGTTGATGCACAAGCATGAGCAATAGCCTAGGCACTGTGATCCAGTTCATTAAATGGATTGCTGGTCTTGTAGAAAGGGCTGTGACATTTTGCTGTGGCAAACATTTGCCAGAACATAAATTATACTCTGCTTTACTGATTTCAAGGAGTAGCAAGGGTACATGTATGGGCATAGTGCAAAGGAGATATGAAAAAGGATCTCTACCCTAGACTACATAGACTACCTACCTAATGAAAGTAGAATGTTCTTGCACAGTCTAAAAAATATATTAAAAAGTTGGCACTTTATGGTATCGAGTAACCCTAAAAAATTAACACAATTAAACTCTAATTAAATAATATTCAAATATATGATAACGTGCTCACTCAAGTATTACCACGGTATAACTTGTTGGATGCACAAAAATCATTTTGTTTTTATTGCACAGAATTGTTTTAATTTTTTTAATCTCCCACCAGAGATATGCCTAAATGAGTGTCTACAAGTGCCACCGCGTATCCAGTGATCCTAATGTGATACAAGATATTTTGTTTAACACAATTACAACTTGATGCAATTGAGCGTTTTCTTATAATATCAGTACAGCAACGTTTAGGTGATTTACCCTATTGTCAGCCAAACATATGTCAGCTGACAATCTTAACTTTTTTTTCCCATTCCCTAAAGTTTTTTGTTGCATTTCTTAGCGTGTACACAATAACTGGTCTCTAAAATAATCCAAACAAGGCAATTTTTCAAATTTTTATTCATTTTTATTTTTTATATATTTTAATACTTTTTTCTCATTTTATTTCTTTTTTTTTTTTCTTCTTCTTATACTGGTATATGAACTGCTGTGAGGCACATTATAGCAATCAAAGGACATTTTTGAAGAACAGTTTCTTCTTGAAGTTTGGGAACATATTCCTTGAGGAATATAGAGCCATTCAAATCAGATTTGGAGGAACTCCACACAATACAACAATACACAACACAATATTTTATGATTTTATTAATTATTTCTGAGGAATGTTGATGCATGTAATAGAATGTTGATGCATGTAATATACAAAAGATAAAGAGGCTAATTTATAGCTGGTTTTCTGTGATATCTGTATGCATTTACATTTGTTTAAATTGTCTTTAGGATCACTCGATAAGCTATGACACATATAGACACTTATGTTATTGCTATCACCCTGTATTTAAGCACATCTCCAGTAAGAGAATTTTTGGTAATTTTTTTCTTTTTTTCTGTTTAGTAAAAGCAAAATGCTCTTTATGAATCTAACTACGGTAATTATACAGCAGTAACACTTGAGTGAGTATGGTATCATATGTTTATATAAAATGTTCTTGTATGCCCTCGAGACTAATAATAAGGAATAGAGTATAGACCTCCGCTTAATGGGGAGCTATCACTTCCCAGGATTTTTAATATCATGTTTACTTATATTTAATACAAATTAATTTGCAAGGTGTGAAAAATAAAATTGATGTAGAAATCCACAACTCTTTATCCTGCAATTGGGCGCCTCCATTTTAGCTTCCTGTCAATCGTTGTTACAAACTCTGTCCTTTGCAACAATGTCTCTCTGTCTCCTTTTTATTTGCAATGTTTTTGCCCTGGTATTGCCTTGTCTGAACCGGTTTATGGTGCCAAAATGCTAAATCTTTAATATAAATAAATAAAAAAAACAAGCAAAAAATAATCTGATGGAAAAAAAGATCAACATGAATTATAGATGATCTTCAATATTTTATTCACTGGAATAAATTCCAAATTCTTACCCTTTAAGTCACAATTTTTGCATGAAACATAGTGACCTAAGTAAACAGACGTGTACATTCTTTACAGACTGGGAGTGTGTATAGTGATGTCCTAGTTAGCTGTTCAAACATCTTCTGTATTTGAGATCAAATCTATTGATACTGATACTGTTGCACTTGATCACCATAATTCATAGTCTGTAAGTAACCACAGGCTACAATACCAGTGGAAAAAAATTGAATGGTCTTGCTTGGAATTAGTTATCAGTTTCTCATACACATGTTGCTGGTTTTCAACATTTGCTAAACACATGACACATGTGGAAGTAGTTAGTGCTGGGACAGAAGCACCTGCCAAACATCTGGTGCTAGTTATGTAGCAGCATATCTGGTATTAGTTAAATTTGCTAGCACCTGCTCCACATATGGAAATAATTATGGAAATAATTATGGCTTCCATGGTGACCCCAATATGATTTACACGTCTCAGCAATTAAAAAGTGAAGCCATAGCCTAGAACCATAAGACCACTTTCTGGATCGGTACTTTGTAATTGCACAGTAATGTATAAATTGCTGTGCAATAGATTTGTGCATGGTGGAGAATTCTGTTCAGTCCAAATGAATCGTACGACAGAGTGAATTTCGTCCATGTGGCACTTCAGCTCGTCTCAATTTTGCCAAAGTGATTGTTTAGGAAAAAACTATTTGGCCGGGTCAAAAGGGTGCAAAAACGGGCCAGTCAGTATACAGCAAAATATTAGACTTGTTCATTAATGCTTTTCAGATGGTTTGAACAATTCTAATTACTTTTAATCTATGCAGGAACCAATCTACAGGGATCACAGGTAAAGCCTGGATGGATGGATTTTTTCAGGAGTAGATTAAAAGTAATCTGATTCCTTCAAACTGGCTGAAATATATTAATGTGCCAGTCTACAAAATACATACATTGTATAAATATTACATGTATGACAAGTGCATTTCCCCATTATTTGTCACACAGATCAAGTGAGTTGAAGTAACCAAATGAGGGATACAAAGGACAAGCAGCAAAAAAATCTATTTCTATATATATATATATATATATATATATATAGAGAGAGAGAGAGAGAGAGAGAGAGAGAGAGAGGTTTTACTGCTTTTTAACATTTAGTGGTTGTCCAATAGCCATCAATCATTCCCCCCCCATCAATCTTTTTTTTTTTTGTATTTGTAGTGTGCGCTGTGCTTTAGCTAGCAAATTTTAGAAAGAAAACTAGAAGTGAATTGGTAATTGTATTTTCAGTTGAAGAACTACTTGGTTTCCAGAACTATCATGGGTTACCTGGACTAATTCACACTGTTAAGCATCACATGAGCAGTGCTTCTCAGCTGCATGGAGAATTGACCTGCTGCAGGATTCCTTAATAATGATCCGATATCCACCTGCACTCTTTCAATACTACAAAGTGTAGCGTAGCACTTTTCAAGCATTGCTCATTAATAAGTATCAATGAGACGGGTTCAAGAAAACATGTTGGATCTGTCACCTCTACGTGAATACCATTCATTGTGTCAAGAATGCCTGTCGCCTTTTTGTTTCGTACTCTTGGATGGCAAAACAATATATATATATATATATATATATATATATATATATATACACAGACTTTTTTTAATAACTATTGACCATGTTAAGGCTATTAAGGGAAAAGTTTTGTCGGATTTATAATTTTTCTTGGAATTCACAATAGCAGTGGAATTTAAAACTACTTGTTAGTACAAGTGTATGAACACAAAAGGGCAAAGTGATTTCATAAGACTTAATCACAACTTATTAACCTTGTTTTCTTTCCATCTCTTAAACACGAGATAAGTAAATGAAAAGTCTGAAAAAATATAAAAGGTCATGTAGAATCAGATAGAATTCTATGCGTTACCCGATATTTGAAAACGTGATCACTCAAACACTGCCAGTCTTTTATTTCAAGGAATTTATTGAGTTTCAGTCATTCCAACGCTTTCAACTCATAACCCATTCCAAATTCCAGAAAAATACAGCAAACGCTATTAATGCGACAACCCTGCTATGTTTTGCAACCAGATAAGATTGTAAATGATTTAATTCTTGCAGGCGGAAAGGGTTAACAGAGATCATTTCTAGCTCAGTAATTCTGTAGGAAGCAAGGCAGAACAAGGGACCCATTCTCCCAGCAATGAATTCATAGCAGACTCATCTCTTGTGTCACCCATCCTGATCTGATCTCCCTGGAATACTCTGGACCCTTCAGAGCCTGGGGCAAGATGTTGAGCCATTTTGGTTATTACAGAAAGGAGGGTGAGGGGGAGTGAAGGATTGTAGGATGGGGAAAGGGAGGTTTGAGCTGAGGAATGCATGTGAGCATTGCACAGCTGTGCCCCCAAAGTCTTTGTTTACATGGAAGAAATGGATTTGGAATTAACAAAACGACTTAATGAACAAGTGGTGATTTTTAGCAGTCAGGGTCTGTGGTGGGTGCGACTAGTATTACCATATCACCATTTTCAGCAGGAATCCTTATACAAAAATATATACTTTGTAATCTGGTAAAATGGGAACTTTACATTGCAGAATTAATTTACCCAATGCAGGACTAAGGTCTTTGTTGTTTATAACGTTTTTGTCTTGTAAGTGAAATCAGGGTTGCCATAATTAAAACATGTTGCTTCTTTATGTTTATGGACAGCACATGAAAAAAGTGCCTTCCTCAAATACATTATACATTTTCAGATTTCTTGTTGAATAATGAGTTGAATTTCTATACTAAAGGGCAGCCTGAGGCGCTACCTATCAATATTTATACACGATATGTGTCCAGGAAAACTTGGTCAATCTGGAATCCATCATTTTTCTTATGATTGCCACATTCAGAAACACTCATAACCAACAAAAGTCTTGAAACTTCCTTGGGTATTAGAACTCACCATATTTTGAAAAGTGCTTCTCTCGAGCAGCTAGAATTGCAATATAGACGGAGGGAATTCAAGTCAGTAATCAATAAGGAATCATGCATTATAGGAATTCTTCAGGGAATCACTTTTTTTTTTTTAATTCTTTATTTTTGAGTGCAGAGGTAAATATACGATTCATCAATAGTACAGGGTTTTAGAGAGATATTAACTGTTCCGTATAGCATAGTCATGTTGTGCTGCACTTTTTTTTTTTTTTTTTTTTTTAAAACAGGATTAATAACAAGATATGAAACATGCTTGTCAACATTTTCTCTTGTATGCGTTATAACAGGAGATGTTTTTTTGTGGGCGCATCTGAGAGGTGTGATGGGTATCTCGGGAAAGAAGGGGGCTCTTAGGTGTGCCCTTGTGATGGGTGAGATAATCTTATGGGATTCTATGTGGAGGCTCTTAGTGGCCTCCCATGCGTATGTCCGTGGTATTCTGCGGGAGGTCCCCAGGTGTGGGGTGTCTTTTGCCTAGTGTCTGTCGTATTTAGGTATGTGGCCGTGTGTCGCTAGGCGCACTGCCAAGGTGCCTGAGGTGAGATGTGGGACCTCCTCTTTATGTGTTGCCCCTAACCATGGGGGTGGCGGGGGGGGGGGGGGGGATTGTGGCGTCAGTGTGCCTCAAGGTGTTTGTCTCTGCGGGTTCTACAGCTCTGGTAGAGCAGTGGACTGGAACGTATGTTTGAGAGAAACAGTAATCAAAAAACAAATATACATATGCAACTTAGATCAAACAGGTATAACGGCTTGTGCCGGTTTTGCCCCAGCTGTTTTTTGGGCAGGTGCCATAGCCATAATCATTGGCCCAGTCCCCATTAGCTGTCAGCCGTCGGTGTCCTGTGAGCTTCCGGCTCTTGGGACGAAGGGGGTGATGTGGGCAGGGTCCCACGTGCCCCCAGGGGTGGTCGCCAGTGGGTCCTGATGGTTGTCCGTTAGTCCCAGTGCTTGGAAGAAGGCCGGTGCCCCTTCTAGTGACGTGAGTGTGTGAGTATGTCCATTGTGGGTTACTACAAGCGTTCCTGGGGCTCCCCAGCGGTAGGGTATGGCTGCAGATCGTAGTTGAGAGGTAACTGTACCCATTGACTTCCTCCAGACTAGGGTATTTTTGGTGAGATCTTGATAAAATGTTAACGAGGAGCCTTCAAAGGGCAGAGGTGCTTTATTCTTCAGTGCCATCATGATCTGGTTCCTATCTTGTGAGGATAAGCAGCGGAGGATAACGTCTCGTGCTGTTCCAGTTGGTGCTTTAGGTGTGCCCGATATGCGATATACTCCGTCCAGAGCCATCTTTTTGGCTGTTGTGTGGGGCAGTATGGACGTGATTAATCTACGTACGTAATGAGGGAGTTCCTCTGCGGTCACCGCAGCAGGGATGCCACGGATTTTTATGTGGTTCCTGCGCTGTTTGTCCTCCAGGGCTGAGATTTGGTGTGACAGTGTGACTTGAGTGGTTTGCAATTGTTGTACTGTCTCTTTAAGGGCAACAATGTCAGTTCTGGCAGTACATATGTCCTTTTCAGAGGTTTGTACTCTGTCAGTTATGGCCTGTATGTCAGTTCTCAAAGCCCTGAGGTCAGCAGCCCACACTTGTTGGATGTCATTAAGCAGGAGTTTCAAGTCCTGCTTTGTTGAGGGTGCAGACCCGTCCGGGTTGTCAAGTATGTGTGGGAGACTTGCCTGGGTGGTCGGTGTAGCCTCTTGTCTGTCCTGCGCCCGGTTCTCCTCATTCCGGTCTCCAGCAGGGGTCAGCTTAGGCTGCATGGGCTGTCTCAGCATGTCCCCAATGTCTCTGCCGTCAGCCACTGTGTTTGGCTTTTGGGAGCGTCTCCCCATTGCGGTCCGGTGTTCCGGTTGCGGCAGGTAGGTGATGGGCTCCGTTCCCTGCGGGGGTTGTATGGTGCTGCCGCGGAGGAGTGCTTCCAGTCCCAGGCTCAGGGGTGTGTTGTAGGCCGCAGATTTGCGCCGTGGTTTGGTGTGCCTTGTCGCGATAAAGAAAGGCATCTATCGATGCGTTATGGCTCTGGGGACCCAGCTGTGGCGGTAAGAGGGTCGGATGGGCTTTAGTTGCTTTGATATTTGGTCGGATTCAGTCTGTAGTTTAGGAGCTCTCAGAGATGGCGTCCGCTTGTCAGGCTTGCAGGCTCCGCCCCCCCAGGGAATCACTTTTCATGTACTGCCTGTCATAATGAAGATGTTCTGTCTAGACCAATAAGGCAGACCTGACAATCCTAGTTGTAGGGTGAAGATCTTCATGGTCAACTGACTTAATTGGTTAAATGGAAGCGTGCATTGCAGAAATTCTAAGAGAATTTCAGATTTCAGATTGAAATAGCTAAATTTTGATAAAGAAATCTTCATGTCAGCTATGTTTTCACAATGTCTATTTTGGCTCAAATTGTGGAACTCTCAACAGTGAGAGTGAACCACAAATATGCATCTGAATGGCCATACTAATTATAAACCAATTTTATCCAACCGTTTAGTGTTAACTAGTCCGTGTTTGAAACAGCAGAAGAATAGTACAAGATCCAGGGCCAAAGGAAGCTATTACCGAATATTGATGATCTGGTGACATTTTGCTCAAGTTTTACCCTGTCTTATGTCTTATTTTTGTTTCGGTTTTCCATAATTGGAGGTTGGTGCCCTTTTATTTAAAATATATATATATATTTATTGAAGAGAAAAAAAATTGTGATATGACACTAAAATAAATCTTCAATATAAAAACGTACAGCGCACAGGTGCATTAAATTGGTAAATGGACAGTGGATTCCAAGGAATTTGACCGGTTTAGAGATGTCCCCAACATTATCCACACACTAATTGGTTGGTTTGTGTAGTTAAAGGGACACTAAAGTCACCAGAACAACTACAGCTTATTGTATTTGTTCTGTTGACTATAATCACTCCCTTTAGTCTTTTCAGGGAAAAGGCACTGTTTACATAACATGCTAGGGATACCTCCAGTGGCCACTCCTCACTTGGCTACTAGAGGTGCTTCCTGGGGCAGTGCTGCACACCGTGTAGCGCTGCCATCCAGTGTCTCCACCTTCTGCATGGAGACACAGATGAATTGATGTAATACATTTCTATGATTGGCCAGGGCTGTGTTTGGCCTGTGCTGTTTTTTTCCTCTGATATGCCTTCTTGACACTTCTGATTATGTCAGCCAAGCAGGCAGATCAGGGGCAGAGCCAGCAGCAACAGACTGAAGTAAAGGTAAGATGTTGCTATGTTTAAGGTGCAAGGGGGAAGGGGGAAGGGGGAAGGGGGATGGTTAGATGTTGTTTTTAACACTATAGGGCTGTAATACATGTTTGTGTTCTTGACCCTATAGTGTTCCTTTAATATTTGGTCCCTTAATTGCAGAGTTTGATGTCTTATTCCTGATTTGTGGTTTTGCTTATGTCACAGTGTGGACTCTTCTGTAGTGCTTAAAGTCTTTATCCTTATTGTTGATTTATTTATATAGTTGCTTCACTTTTGTTGTGTCTCTTTGTAGAATTTGAGGTATAAGTCCTGATTGGTTGGTTTGTTTGTTTTCACAAAGTTTTTTTTTGTGTGACTCTCTTGCAGAGTTTTAGTTCTTTGTCCAATCTGGTTTGTTTTTGTTTTTATACCTATTGTGTCACGTGTACGTGTTTGTGTACAACATCTAGAATCACATTTAGGACATTTGACATTTGACATACAATGCCTAGCAGTGGCAGAGACAGAATCGCCTTTAATCAACCTGTCAAAGTGCTGTGCTGTGAAAGTTCCTGCAGAAAGAGTTGCACCTGCTCAGTTTGTTGTTAAATTCCTAAGATACCCTGTGGCATTAAGATCCAATACTACTAACCACACCTGCACAAAAGAGCATACTGTTTGTTCCATTTAGGGCTAACCTATAACTGCAGTAATGCTAGGCTTTATGTCTCAAATTAGTCAAGTTGGTGGAGCATTAAAGATTGTAGTC